>NW_011494743.1:4328334-4338414 GCF_000754665.1 Bison bison bison | reverse complement strand
AAGAGACACAGTTAGAACTGGACATGGAACAACAGACTGGTTCCAAATAGGAAAAGGAGTACATCAAGGCTGTATATTGTCCCCCTGCTTATTTAACTTATATGCAGAGTACATCATGAGAAATGCTGGGCTGGAAGAAACACAAGCTGGAATCAAGATTGCCGGGAGAAATATCAATAACCTCAATATGCAGATGACACCACCCTTATGGCAGAAAGTGAAGAGGAACTAAAAAGCCTCTTGATGAGGGTGAAAGAGGAGAGTGAAAAAGTTGGCTTAAAGCTCAACATTCAGAAAACGAAGATCATGGCATCCGGTCCCATCACTTCATGGGAAATAAATGGGGAAACAGTGTCAGACTTTATTTTTTGGGGCTCCAAAATCACTGCAGATGGTGACTGCAGCCATGAAATTAAAAGACACTTACTCCTTGGAAGAAAAGTTATCACCAACCTAGATAGCGTACTGAAAAGCAGAGACATTACTTTGCCAACAAAGGTCCGTCTAGTCAAGGCTATGGTTTTTCCTGTGGTCATGTATGGATGTGAGAGTTGAACTGTGAAGAAGTCTGAGCACCGAAGAATTGATGCTTTTGAACTGTGGTGTTGGAGAAGACTCTTGAGAGTCCCTTGGACTGCAAGGAGATCCAACCAGTCCATTCTGAAGGAGATCAGCCCTGGGATTTTTTTGGAAGGAATGATGCTAAAGCTGAAATTCCAGTACTTTGGCCACCTCATGTGAAGAGTTGACTCACTGGAAAAAAGTCTAATGCTGGGAGGGATTGGGGGCAGGAGGAGAAGGGGATGACAGAGGATGAGATGGCTGGATGGCATCACTGACTCAATGGACTTGAGTCTGGGTGAACTCCGGGAGTTGGTGATGGACAGGGAGGTCTGGCGTGCTGCGATTCATGGGGTCGCAAAGAGTCGGACACGACTGAGCAAATAAACTGAACTGAACTGAAGCAATGGAGCATGCACACGCTGTCTACAATACTAAAACTAATGCCTTCCTTCTTTTCATTTTTATTATAAAGTTAATGGTTGTTTGCTAAAGAAAACTTGGAAAACGCAGGGGCAAAAAAGCTAATAAATGACACAGCATCCCACTAGGATACTTTCCACTTCTAAGACTCTCCCCCAAAACATACAGGTGTGCCTCTAGGTGCAGTTGTTGCAGACTGTAAGACAGAATGTGTATCTAGACCTTATTTACTAACATTATACTGTAAGCATTTTTCAAGTTGGTTACAAGCTCTTCATATTTAGCATTCCTGAGTGGTCACATAGTATTCTGCTGAGTTTCCTGAAATGAGGCAGGCATTTATTTATCTATTTTTAAACTAGGACACAAACAATCAGACTTCAGTTTCAGGATTTCAGAAACCTGTGTGAAACATCAAGTCATACATTCATTCAACAAAATATTATTGCGCTCCAGGCCTATGACAAGTTCCAGAGATACAGTGGTGAGTCAACCCGAAGTCCACAGAGCTTTTCTGTTTGAAAATATACAAACATTAAGTGAACTGAGTGGGGAAGAGCAAGACAAGAGCCCAGGATCACAGAACAATGGAGTTCGAATGCCAGGCTGCAGTCTGAACCTGATCCTAAGAGCCACAGACACCAGGACACCATGAAACACCTCAGAGCCGGGGAGGGACATGATCTTATTGGACAGTCCCTGTTCCTCTGGAGGAATGGGGAAGGTTGTGACAGCCTCCAACAGAGAGAAAGCCTCTGGGAGAACTGCCCAGTTAGAGATGGAAAGTTCTTGAGTTGCAACCTTAGTCACTGGAAACCCCAGACCAGATTTCTGGTCCGTGGGATGTGATGTCAGCAGGGTCAGGGGCTGCTTCCAGTGGCAGAGACAAAAGAGTGGAGGGAAGAGGAAGGAACCCCTTCTTCCCAGCCCTCCATGCACACAAGGTCTGTCCACAGGTTCACCTCCCACTCTCTGGAGGCAGCATGATGTCATGGGAGGAACAGAAGCCACCCCCAGGGCTCCACTGCGGCAGCCCTCACTTCTGTGAGCCGCACTTTCCTCATGGGCAACGTGGGAGGAAGAGGAATTAAACCCGGAGTTGCCCTGCAGTGTGGACACTGTAGCTCTGTAAAAGTGACATCTCTCACAGCACTAACCTGTCAGCAGTTAACAAGACCCTGAAATCAGGGTTAAGACAAGATACAGATCTTAGTGGGATGAGTCACTGCCGAGTGCCCTGCTGAGTCCTTGGCTCTTTGCCCAACACTCACAACCTGGTCATCACATGTGGAACATTCAGAAACTGGGAGAAAATCAAAGCCCCCATGATCACCCTACTTGGAAGACCCCAAGGAAAGCACTGGTTATACTCTTGTAGACTCTTCTATCAGAAATAAAAATACATGCTTATGTCAGCAGGATGGATGTTACAATCACAGGCTTAGGGACCAGACTTTGGATTCTTTTTTTTTTTAATATTTATTTGGCTGCACCAGATCTTAGTTGCGGCTCTCGGGATCTTTAATTGTGGTATGTGGTATATAGTTTCCTGACCAGGGTTCAAACCCAGGTCCCTTACATTGGGAGTGCAGAGTCTTAATCACTGGACCACCAAGGAAGTCCCTAGACCTTGGATTCTGAGGCCTGGGTTCAGATCTTCTCTCTGCTACTTATTTGCAGTGTGCTTAGCGAAGGTGCCTCCTCACCTCTCCCTGTGCCCCAGTTTCCTCATTTTCAAATGAGGAAAACAATGGCACCTGCTTCAGCGGTTGTTGCAAGGATTAGATTAGTTATACATATAGGATAACATACCTGAGATATAAATGCTCGCTGTAATTGTTAAGCCATCTATACTCTATGAAAACCTGCTTTCATCCCCGAAGGTTAACACTACGTGATGACCATCCCTTCTGGTCTGGGATCCTGAGTCCTGCAGGACTCAGGGAAAAACCTTGCCCATCTGCAAAGCTCTCTGGAGCAGAGAGGGAACAGTCTCCTGAAATGATCCGCCCTTGTATGAAGTGCTCCTTGTCTGGACTAACCAGACTCCTTTCTGGTTGAGGGAAAGGGAGAGTGTCTTGTCCCCTAAGCCTCTCAGCAACTCATCCCCATTTTACAGATGAGGAAACTAAAGGCTCAGAGAGAGGCAGTCACTTGCCTGAAGTCACACAGCTGGGCAGGGACAAAGCAGGGCTGTACACGAAGATTGGTGCATGCATGAGAGAGGAGGAACAGGAGCCATCTAACAAAGGAATCCCTGCCCCAGGACCCCTCGAAATGCACCAGGAATGAGTGAAACAGTAAGAAGCCTGTTTTCCCCCAAGGGGAAACATCAATGCAGTCACAATCATAGGGAAACAAACAGGAGGCAAACATGTTATCTGCCAAAATTGTCAAATCCAAAGAGTTTGCATATTTGTGACTGTATGATTTTTGCATCACTTGATGGATTTTTCCACCTCCATTCCCCAGTATCACAATCTCCCCTAAGGGATGATCGCTTCTAAAATGACTGGCATTATCTGTAATAGTAAAACGCTAGAATGCCATTAAAGAAAAAAAAAGAATAAATTGTGGAATTTGCAGTAAGGTCTTTCAACTTCAACAACAAAAAAGAGACTTGCAGAAGCCAAGACTCTTTAGGGCTGGAAGGACAATCACGATTACTTGTGCTGAACAGAAAATCATGAAGCGCTGCCTTGGCAAGGAGCTGTCACCTGGGGGGCATGGCTGGTTCCCAGCCCAGTGACCTCTGACTCAGCACAGACAGCTGGCTGAGCACGGGGCTCCAGGCCATCCTACGTCCTCACCATTCCCACATCCTTCAGCCCATCATTCACTCAAGTGGTACTGAGTGTGCACTGGCCGGGCACTGCCCCAGGCACCGAGAATACAGAAGCAAACCAGACAGGTGATGTTCCTGCCCTAATGCTGCTTACATTATCTGGGGACAGACGAACATAGACAAATAAGGAACAAGGTCATAGCGTGTTAAGAGAAATGAAGAAAATAAAACATGGAGATGAGATTAAAAAAAGAAAGAAAGGGGGACAGGGTCAGCTTCTCAAACAAGGTGGCATATGAATTGAGAACTGAAGGACTATGCCCCCCACAGATGTCAGTGGCCTAAACCCCAAAATCTGTGGATATGGCGCCTTACATGACAAAAGGGACTTTGCAGATGGCATTAAGTTAAGGGCTTTGAGATAAGATTATCCTGGATTATCTGAGTGAGCCCGAGGATCCTTATACACGGGCGGCAGGAGTGTCTGATTCAGGGAAAACTACAGAAGCAGAGGTAGAGACAGCTGGGGACGCTACCCTGGTCTCTTTGACAGTGGAAGAGGGGCCACAGGTCAAGGGATGCAGGCAGCCTCTAGAAGCCCAAAAAACAAGGAAATAGATTCTCCTCTAGCGCCTCTGCAAGGACAGCTGTCCTGCTAGGCCTTCTGACCTCCAGAACTGCAACACAATAAAGGCTGTTTTAAAACCATTAAATTGCGGTAATTGGTTACAGCAGCAAAAGAAGTCTAAAAGAGACTAGAAAACCAGCCCTGGGGAAGATGGGGAAAGAATGTCCCAGACAGAGGGAACAGCCAGTACTAAGGCCCTGAGTCTGGACCAAGGAGGCTAGCATAGCTGGAGCAGGGTGAGCAAGAGCTGGGTGTGGGAGGAGAGTCACACAAAAGTCAGTGCGGCTCACACTGTGTCAGATGGGGCGGGCCTGGGGAGGAAAGTGGATTATAACCTAAATCACAATGGGAAGCCTCTGAGGACCTTGAGCAATTCTGGTGTCTCCAGAGTCTGAGGGGTCAGAGGTATTCTCCACCGAGGATGTACAAATGCACATGAAGAGACACCCAATATCATTAGTCATTATGGAAATGCAAACCAAACCACAGCAAAAAATCACTTCATACCTCCTCGAAGGGCTCCTCAGATGGCCAGAAACTCAGAAAGACGGAGAGTAACAAGTGCATGGATGGAGGGGGCCATGGAGAAATCGGGACCCTCATACAGAGCCGGTGGGAATGTAAAATGGTAAATGCATTTCCAAAAACTGTGCAACACTTCCTCAAAGTGTTAAACATAGTTACGCTGTGACTCAGTAATTCCACGCCTAGGTACCTACTCAAGGGAAATGAAAACATACAGCCACACAAAGACGGACACAAATGTACACAGAAGGATTATTCATAACAGTCAAGCAGTGGAAAGAACCCCAAATGTCAGATGAATAAATAAAATGAAGTACCTCCGTACAATGGAATATTATTCAGTAATAAATAAAAAGAAATTAAGCACTGATACACACTAAAATATGGATGAACTGTGGAAAGGTGCTAAAGTTGCAAGGGAGCACATGTTTTATGATTTATTCCATTTATATGAAATGTCCAAAATAGGCAATGCCTAAAGCTGGGGGGGAAACAGGAGATGCGTTTGGGGGGTTGGGAGAGACGGTCGAGGGGTATAGGGTTTCCTTCTGGGGTAATCGAAATGTTCTAAGATTGATATGGAAATGGATATACAACTTTGCATATACTAGATGCCATTGGATTGTACACTTTAAATGTGTGAACTGCATGGTAGGTGAATTATACCTCAATGAAGCTGTGCTGTGGTGTTGTTTTTTTTTAATCGTCATATATGGAGAACAGACTTGTTGCCAAGAGGGAGGGGCATGGGGGAAGGATGGATTGGGAGTTTAGGATTAGCAGATGCAAAATGTTATATATTGAATGGATAAACAACAAGGTCCTACTTTATAGCACAGAGAACTATATCCTATATCCTGTAATAAACCACAATGGAAAAGAATTTTTTTTAAATATATAAATATATATAACTGAATCAGTTTGCTGTACAGCAGAAGTTACAACACTGTAAATCAACTATAATTCAATTTTTAAAATTTTTAGTTTATAAAGAAGAGGAAGAACTTCACAGGAGTGCCTTCTAAATTAATATCCTAGAAACAGAAGTTGTTCTAGTCTCATAACTGAGGCCCACACGGAAAAACTAGAGACAGTCTCTTACATAAAGTGTTTTTCCACAACCCACAAAACAGTCAAAAGCAGTGAAATCACAGATCATCTGAGCAAAGGGTCACAGTGCAGTCTAGAAAATCAGATGATGACAGACATTCTCAGAGATGCCCTGATGTGTTACCAAGGTACTGCTTCTGCAGGGAGGAAAGGGGAGGCTGAGGACCAGGGAGGGGAAAGATACAACTTTCCAGGGGCCGGATTTGTTCATTTAACCTAGCATATCTGCTATTTTTTTCCACTAAACAGTTAATAAAAATACACACTGAAATAAAAATCGAAGTCTGTGCTGCTAAAGAATACTGCTTGGCAAGGAGAAATTGTGATACAGTGTAAGTGAAAAAAGTAGGCTAGTAGAATGTACAAAATTATGATTTTTGGAAAATGTATATTCATTAATAAATATGCTTAGGGAAAAAAAACTAGAAGGTATGACACCTAGCACTCTGCTGGAACATGGTTAGAAGCCAATTCATGTTACCGGCTGCTGCTGTTATTATTATTATTAGCACCCAAATGATAGGATGGTATCACTGAGCGGCAGAGTTTGAGCTAATCTTTGCTTCCTTCAGTATTTTGCAATAAGCATGTATTATTTTTGTGACTGGTTCAAAGCAGGATTTCTGAACCTCAGCACTACTGACACTTTAGGCTGGATAGTTCTTTGAGGAGGGGGCTGTTTTGTGTGTTGTACGACAATTAGCAACATCCTTGGCTTCCCTGGATGGCTCAGATGGTAAAGAATCTGCCTGCAATGCAGAAGGCCTGGGTTCGATCCCTGGGTTGGGAAGATCCCCTAGAGAAGGAAATGGCAACCCACTCCAGTATTCTTGCTGGGAGAATTCCATGGACAGAGAAGCCTGGCTGCAGTCCATGGTGTTGCGAAGAGTCAAACACGACTGAGCTACCGACACACTTGGCACCTACTCACTATATCCCCCAAGCTGCGACAACCAAAAATGTCTCCAGACATTAGAAATGTTCCCTAAAGGGGTCAAAATTGCCCCTGGTTGAGAACCACTAGGTTAAAGTATATATTATTTCCTCAAACTGAATAGATAACAACATGCATGCTCATTTTATTATTATTCTTTCCACCATACATATTACATTCTTTGTTCAAATGGTATATATCATAATCTCAGTTTTTTAAAATACAGATATTACCTTTCAAATAAAGTGGCACCAGTTGCACGGTTTAAAAAAAAAACAACAACAACAACTAAGAATGGTCATTGTTAATACTTCCTTAATACAAGAAACTCTGATACGCAGGTGTCAAGAGCTTTTTATACAATTTTCATTCCTCACAACCACCTCCAGTTTACCGATTAAGAAACTGAGACTCAGATTAAGGTTAAGCAACTTGCCCAAAGTCACCAGTTGGATGTGGCGGAGCCTGGAGTACAGACCTCTGTTTGGGCGCCTGAGGACCACATGCTCAGCATGCCCCAAAATGCCAAGCCCTCAGTCAATCACCAGGCGCAAACAAAGAAAATAGAACAAGGAGTTAAGGATGTCCTGGCGGAGCCAGACGCCAGGGTTTAGGAACCGCCACTTAGGAACCGCGTTGCACAAGTGACTCTTATAAGTGGCTGCCCTCACAAGTGAGTCTACCTCTAAATCCTTTTCCTGGTCTGTAAGACGGGGTAAGAGAAATATGCACTTTACAAGTTGTTATGGAAATTAAATGAGATAATCCGTGTCAGGTGCTTGCGTCAGGGCCGGGCACACAGTAAGCACCAGTCATTGCTGACAGCAATAATTTTCAGCTTTACCGTAAACAGCGAAGTGCAGCCAGTCATTACTTAGCGACAGACTGAGTAACAGCAGAAATCGTCCGAGATCACCTCACACCTTCTAGATCACCAACAGAGAAGGGGCAGCGCCTGCCCGAGGATACACAGGGAGGCCCGAGGATACACAGGGAGGCCCGGGCCCAGGAAAGCAGCAGAGAGAGCCCTTGACATCAAGGACCACGGTAGACAGGTTGGGGAGGGGGCTTAGTGGGGTCGCAGAAAGGACCACTCACCGAACTGCATCCAGTCCCACTCGCTCAGCGTGTCCATGTTGCGGCACAGGTCGTCCAGCACCCAGGAGGGCAGCTGGTAGATGTAGCAGGACATGGCCAGGCTCTGAGGGCTGCCGGGCAGGCGGCCTGACAACTGAGTCCGACGCAGGCAGGACTCCGCTTCTGTACCCGCGGGCTCGTGGGTCCACCCACCGCGGGCCGCCGGGAAGTAGGCGGGGCCGACCCTGTGTGCGACTGCCCCCTGGCGGACACTGGGGGCGCGACGCCTCCCGGCCGGCTTGACCAGTGGCTGAAAAACCAAGTCGGTCAGAGCCCGGAAGAGAAACAGGCCCAGAGGAGAGAGGAAACACCTTTAAGACCACACGGGAATTCAGTGTTGATCCCAAGAGACCTTCTGACTCCACCTCCAGGGCTTTAGCCCCTCAGCCACATTCGACTCATTCAAGAGATAGTCTATTAATAACCTGCTATAAGTTGGGCACTATTCTAGGTGTTGGAGATGCAAAAGTGCAGAAAACTTACAAAAGTCCCTGTTATCATGGGTGGGAGTGGATGGAGGAAACTAGCAATAAATAAAACATTACTGAATAAATAAGTTACATGAAATGCTAAAAGGTGCTATTGTGGTGGTGGTGGGGGGGGGGTACTTTAAGAGAAATCAGGAGTCCAGAGGAAGCAGGGGTAGGACTCTGTATTAAATAGGAGACTCAGGATAGACTGTGATTTTAAGGGCCAATATTTATTGAGCAGCTACTATTTGCCAGACACTGCTCTAGGTGCTGGATTCTTTCCTCCAGAGAGGCTTGAGTAGTGCGGGGCCTCAGCAGGCCATCTTATGGACATGACTTTGTCCCCATTCTTTAGAATAAGTTCCTCAAAGTAAGGTCTTTGTTATTACTAATTAATAGAGTTGCCACTCATGTATCAAGTACCAGGCATCTCCTACAGGATACATTTATCATTCTCTTCTACAGATGAGGAAACTTAGGCTTGAGTCGGTTGTAACTTGTCCAAGCCAAACTGGTCAAGTAACAAGATTCAACCCAAGTCTGATCCCAAGGAAGGGCTCTTTGTTCCCTATTTTCTTCTCCGAAAAATTTCCTGTGATCCTGAACAATACATAGTTTCTCCTAATTAGCTTTTCCATGACCAACACCTTCCCTACTAGGGTTGGTTAAAAAGTTACTGAAGCTAAATGTAATTAGTGATATAGTTGTGCCATTTTGACCTGTTGATGTTTGCTGCTGCTGCTGCTGCTGCTAAGTCGCTTCAGTCATGTCCGACTCTGTGTGACCCCCATAGATGGCAGCCCACCAGGCTCCCCTGTCCCTGGGATTCTCCAGGCAAGAACACTGGAGTGGGCTGCCATTTTCTTCTCCAGTGCATGAAAGGGAAAAGGGAAAGTGAAGTCGCTCAATCATGTGCGACTCTTAGCGACCCCATGGACTGCAGCCTACCAGACTCCTCCGTCCATGGGATTTTCCAGGCAAGAGTACTGGAGTGGATTGCCAGTGCCTTCTCCATGTTCATGTTTAATTCCCTTGAAAATACAGAGGTTTGCAATCCCTGCTACACCTTAGAATCATTTGGGAACTTTAAAAGAGAACCTACAGGCACGATCCAGGTGCGATTGTTCTGGGTTGGAACTCAAGCACTGGCATTTCAAAAAGCTTCCCAGGTAGTTCTACTTATGTGCAGGCAGAGTTGAGAACCCGTGGGACATCAGGAAGATGGAAGTGAAAGGCGGCTGATAAAAAGGAAATAACCAAAATAATGCTTTTCTGTGTACTTTGCACGTATTTTTCTTCTCTAATAAAAATAACTTTATTGGTTTTTCTGATAGTATATGATCATTGTCCTAAACAAAGGAGGGAAATTAAGAAAAAAAAAAAAAAAAGCCAGTCCTGGACTTTGTTCCACTTGTGTAGGGGAAAACCCAGTTCTCCCTTCTGTGTTTCTTTACTTGTAACTGAGCAGGACCCTACGGGGCTCCTTCTCAGAGCAGACCCCACCCCA
>NW_011494743.1:4327179-4328234 GCF_000754665.1 Bison bison bison | reverse complement strand
AATAAAATAAAATCTCTCTCCAACTCCTGCTTCCCTGGCTGCACCATTCCTCTCCCTGGGGGTGACCACTGTTATTAATTTCTTACTTGGGTGGTAAGAAATGTCTTTAAGATCAGGAAAGCTTTTAAGGCCAGAAAGTGCAGTTCCTGCTGGCTGTGAGGGGACTGTGGGGACTCACAGTTGAGGATGATCTGGGCGGCGCGGTAGAGCTCCAGGTGGCACAGGAGGTCCAACAGCTGCTGGACGGTGGCCTGCCGCATGCCCCACCACCACAGTAGCTCTCGTGTGATGCTCACACCCTGGGCCCGCTCCATGGACTTGATCTTCCGCAGCTGGGTCAGGTCTGTGATCACGTAGGAGGCGAACTGCATCCAGTCCCACTCGCTCAGCGTGTCCATGTTGCGGCACAGGTCGTCCAGCACCCAGGAGGGCAGCTGGTAGATGTAGCAGGACATGGCCAGGCTCTGAGGGCTGCCGGGCAGGCGGCCTGACAACTGAGTCCGACGCAGGCAGGACTCCGCTTCTGTACCCGCGGGCTCGTGGGTCCACCCACCGCGGGCCGCCGGGAAGTAGGCGGGGCCGACCCTGTGTGCTTAAATTTTTGACTTAGGTAATGAAGAAAACTTACTTTTCAGTTTATAATAAGCTAATAGCAAAATGATATGCATTCCAAATAGCCACTAATGGCATAAATTTACTATCTGATTTAGATAATGTTAATAGTATAACTAGACAATACTAATTGCCATACAATTATTGTAAAAATAATTGATGACATTTACCAAATAATTTATTTGTAGCACTGAACAACTCTTGGAGAGACAAAGCAAATTGTGATAGAAGAAACAAACTGTTCTTGTGATTTTTTTATACTGAATTTATTTTAAAGAACATACACAAATGCTATATGTAATACATAAACCTCTTAGAAAACAGCTAAAACACACAAGCAAAAACTCAGCCAGCATTAGCATGTAATTAACTGAGCCCTTAAAAATAAATGAATGTTTCATTATTTCAGCCTCATATCAGTGTTGCCATTTGCTGCATTTTAT
>NW_011494743.1:4288924-4327079 GCF_000754665.1 Bison bison bison | reverse complement strand
CCCCGCCATGTTCTCTGCCTCCATCTGGTCTGTAGGGAAAATTCAGCCTCTTAGACCCTCCACGTGTTCCAAAGAGTAAATTTAATCAGAGAAGTGAGAAAATGAAGAAAGGCAAACAGTCAAGTGAGATAAAATAATAGTTTAGCCATTAATCAAGGACTGCTACTTCCTCCTCAAGGGCTAGACATAATATTCTGAGCCAAATTCTTTGAACTATTTTGTAGATACTGAAACCCCCACCAGATGGAAGAAGTTAACCATATGCTGCCCACAAGCATGTAGGTCCTAGGCCAGTCAGAATTAGAAGGCTGATGATGTTAATTCCTCATTATCTCATCACCAACCAATCAGAAGAATATCCATGACTGGATCACACACCCCACAACCCCCACTTCCTCACCCTATCTTGAAAACCTTTCTCCATTTGAAAATGAGGAAACCAGAAGGGAAAGAGACACGTGTACCCCAATGTTCATCGCAGCACTGTTTATAATAGTCAGGACATGGAAGCAACCTAGATGTCCATCAACAGATGAATGGATAAGAAAGCTATGGTACATATACACAACAGAGTATTACTCAGCCATTAAAAAGAATTCATTTGAATCAATTCTAATGAGATGGATTAAACTGGAGCCTATTATACAGAGTGAAGCCAGAAAGAAAAACACCAATACAGTATACTAACACATATATATGGAATTTAGGAAGATGGTAACAATAACCCTGTATACGAGACAGCAAAAAAGACACTGATGTATAGAACAGTCTTATGGACTCTGTGGGAGAGGGAGAGGGTGGGAAGATTTGGGAGAATGGCATTGAAACATGTATACTATCATGTATGAAACGAGTCGCCAGTCCAGGTTCGATGCATGATACTGGATGCTCGGGGCTGGTGCACTGGGATGACCCAGAGGGATGGTATGGGGAGGGAGGAGGGTTCAGGATGGGGAACACATGTATACCTGTGGCGGATTCATTTCAATATTTGGCAAAACCAATAAAATATTGTAAAGTTTAAAAATAAAATTAAAACAATAAAAAGAAAATGAATAGATCCATATATAGGCATAACTGTATCACTTTGCTGTATACCTGAAACTAACACAACATTGTAATCAATTATACTCTTACATGGGAGAAGGCAATGGCACCCCACTCCAGTACTCTTGCCTGGAAAATCCCATGGACGGAGGAGCCTGGTGGGCTGCAGTCCATGGGGTTGCTAGGAGTTGCACATGACTGAGCAATTTCACTTTCACTTTTCACTTTCATGCATCGGAGAAGGAAATGGCAACCCACTCCAGTGTTCTTGCCTGAAGAATCCCAGGGACGGCAGAGCCTGGTGGGCTGCTGTCTATGGGGTCACACAGAGTTGGACATGACTGAAGCGACAGCAGCAGCAGCGTACTCTTACATAAAATGAAAGGTTTCAAAAAAAACCAAAAATCTTTTCCTGAAAGGCTTCAGGAAGTTCAGGTTTTCTGAGCACTAGCTGCCTGGACTCCCTTGTTTGGTGCCCTGCAAATAAACATAGGAGTTTCCTTCACCACAATTCAGTGTAAGTAGGTTGGCTTTACTGCATGCGGCAAGTGGACCCAAGTTACTTTCAATAACACTGTTACACACAACACTTCACTTGGGACACTTCTAGTTACCAAATGAGGGAGAGGGGGTAGTTTCCCCACAACAAGCAATCTTCTAGGACACCAGCTGGGAGTTCTACAATTTAACTCAATTCTAATACTATCTACCGGGAGATAGTGTCAGATCCCAGAGGTTAAGGGCTTAGTTCCATGAAACTGTCCCCATCTGCTTCAGATGCCAGTCCAAGTAGTTGTACTACTCATTATATACCCCAGGTTATTCATTATTTCTGTCCAACATGGCTACAAATCACAGGTCCCCAGGACCCCTCCTTGCTGCTGCTGCTGCTGCTAAGTCGCTTCAGTCGTGTCCGACTCTGTGCGACCCCATAGACAGAAGCCCACCAGATTCCCCCGTCCCTGGGATTCTCCAGGCAAGAACACTGGAGTGGGTTGCCATTTCCTTCTCCAATGCATGAAAGTGAAAAGTGAAAGGGAAGTCGCTCAGTTGTGTCCAACTCTTCGAGACCCCATGGACTGCAGCCTACCAGGCTCCTCCGTCCATGTAATTTTCCAGGCAAGAGTACTGGAGTGGGGTGCCATTGACCCCTCCTTAAGTTCAATTAATTTGCTAATTGCCCAAAGAACTTATGGAAATACACTTACCACTTTATTAAAGGATATGATAAAGAATACAGATGAATATCCAGATGAAGAGAAATACGGAATTAGATCTGTTTACTGTGTTCTAGGCTAGAGAAGGGTGGCTAGGGCTGAAAATTCAATACTTTCTTCCAGGAGTCATACAAGACCCAGCCCAGAGTCCTCTCATTAGAATAAAAGATACTCCTAGTGATCTTATCACTTAGGAATTTGAAATCAATGGTTTTAGGAGAGCTGTGTACCAGGAGTTCAGGCAGAGACCTATATATATACATAGACATATACATATACATATATATACTTTTTTTTTTTCCCTGTTATGTCAGAGAGACAGAGACAGAGAAATTAACACCTTCCCATAGTCTCATCCTGGAGGGACAACCATTATTAATAGTTTGGTGTATATACTTGCATGTATCTTTACTGCTGCTGCTGCTAAGTCACTTCAGTCGTGTCCGACTCTGCGTGACCCCATGGACAGCAGCCTACCAGGCCCCTCCGTCCATGGGATTTTCCAGGCAAGAGTACTGGAGTGGGGTGCCATTGCCTTCTCCGGCATGTATTTTTAGACCTCTATAAAATTAACTTTTTAACATAAAAATTTTAAAAACACATTTAATTTTCTATAAATGTTTTTCAACTAATAATGAACAGTTTTTCATGTCCATATATAAGAATCTATCTTTTCCCTTTTAATGGTTTATTTAGGATACGCGATTTGGCCCATCTCCTATTAATGTACATTTATTTCCAGTATTGGACTCTGTTCCAGAGGTGTCTGCTTTCTCATCTACAGGAAGGGAAGGGGAGTCCTAAAGTCTATCAAGGAAAACCATAAACCAATTTTTGGAAAACTGATGCCCTGAGGACATAGTAGACCCTTCCCCAAATTCCCTTCACTCTCTGCATTTGCCACAGGACAAGGGTAATCCAGACCCGCTAGAGTAATTCTCCACTCTAGTTTCCATCTGATTGTTTCTGAGCACTGGATAACTGAAGCACAAGTTCTTAGTATTTCCAAGTTGGACCAGGGTATCTGACTGCTCCTTCAGGTAAAGAATGTCATCTCATGTCCTCCCTAGCAAACTGCTGCTAGGCTGTTCTTCACCCAATTAATTCTTCAATTTATCTGAAGATAAAATAATTTGCTAAAATGATTTCCTCTGAGTCTTTCAGAAATCTTAGGTCTGTTGTTAACATTTGTGGGTCCAGTCCAGTTATCAGGGACTCAACTCTTCCCAACTGGAGCAAAACAATCTTTTGTGTTTTCTACCTGAATAGGGAGAGAGCATATTGCTATTTATTTGTATGTTGACTTGTACTTTCCTGAGGTTTCATGTTCCAAATTCTGAAACAAGTTTTGCAGGTTTCTCTCTCATTTAAGTGTCCGGTGCTACTGCCCAACACTTTTGGTTAACATCACAAGCATATCTGTCAATCTATTTTGTCTGATATTATAAAAGTGGATAGATGTCATTAGAAATTTGTCCAAACTCACAGAACGTACAACATCAAGAGTCAACTGGTGTGATCTGCCTATGGATTACTGGGATTGTGTGGTGATGGGAGAAGTCTCCAGGAAAACGTTCTGTTGAGGCAGGGAGCTTAGTTGACAGAAAGGAGAAATGGTGAAGGGTAACAGGCAGCCCAGTGACTAGTATAGAGCGGGGCTGAGGTGGAGAACAGGATACAGAAACCAAACGTGAAATATCTGAAAAGGTCATACTGGTGTTCCTATTTCAGGACTGTAAAACACTGGTATTTATTTCATGTCCTTAGTGAGCTGAGCGCCCTACTTTCTTTTCATCTTCTCAATATACAGTAAGTCCTAGTGAGATATTAACCACTTTTTTTTAATAGACTATTTTCTAGAGCAGTTTTAAGGTTCACAGCATAATTAAGAGGAAGGTACAGGATTTCCTATATACCTCGTGCTCCCACACACAGTCTCTCCCATTATCAATATCCCCATAAAGTGGTACATTTGTTAACAATCGATGGACCTACACTGACACATCATTATTACCCCAAGTCTACAGTTTACCTTAGGGTTCACTCGGCATTGCACATTCTGTGGGTTCGGACAGATGTATAATAATATATATCCACTATTCTATCATGCAGAATAAATTTACTACCTCAAAAAATTCTGTGGTCTACTTATTCATCCCTCCACCTCCTCCAACCCTCTCTGCCCCATAAATTTTTAAAAAATTATTTATTTTTGGCCATGCCAACTGTACATGGGACCTTAGTTCACCATCCAGGGATCAAAACCGTGACCCCTGCATTGGAAGCGTGCAGTTTTAACCACTGGACCGCCAGGGAAGTTCCCTCAATCCCTTTTTAATCCAATTCTGCCTTTTCCAGAATGTTGTAGAGTTGGAATCATAAAGTGTGTGACCTTTGCAAGCTGTCTTCTTTCACTCAGTAATAAGCATTTAAGTTTTATCTCTCTTTTCTTGGTGGACAGCTCCCTTCATCTTAGTGCTGAACAACAGTCCGTTATTTGAATATATCATATATGCACCTATTCACCTACTGAAGGACACCTTGCTTGTTTCCAAATGTTAGCAATTATGAACAAAACTGCCATAAACATCCATGTGCAAGTTTTTGGACGTACATTTTCAGCTCCTTTGAGTAAATACCCAAGAAGCATAATTACTGGATATATGATAAGCATTTAATTTCGTAGGAAGCCATCAAACTGTCTTCCAAAGTGGCCATAAGATTTGGCGTTCCCATTAGCAATGAATCAGAGTTCCTGTTGTTCTACATCCTCACCAGCATTTGGTGTGGTCAGTGTTCTGGATGTGAGCCTTTTTTTGTGTGTGGGGAGAGCATTCTAATAGCTGTGTAGTAGTATCTCACTGCTGTTTAATTTGCAATTCTCTGATGACGTACTACGTGGACCATCTTTTCTTTTTTTAAATACTTTTTTGGTCACACCACTTGGCACGTGGGATCTTAGTTAGCCGACCAGGGATCAAATGCACGCCCCTTGCATTGGATGCATGGAGTCTTAAGCGCTGGACCGCCAGGGAAGTTCCTGGAGCATCCTTTCATATGCTTAGTTGCTATCCGTGTATCTTCTTTAGGGAGGTGTTTGTTAAGGCTGGTTCTATTTTCATGAAAAAAAAAAAAAAAAAGCCTTTCTTCCCAATGTGAATGCTTTTCTTCTTCATCCTTTTCTGTAGGGCTTAAAATTTTTAGTGATATTTCATCTTTACAAGAAAAGAAGAGCTAAAATAAAGTTCTAAACAAAATCCAGGGTTGCGAAGAAAAGCGACAGAGAACCAGGTTCCTTGTGTTTCGTCTCCCCAAGGCCATTAAACAGTCTTCACACCTCTCCAAGACAGAAGAACCTGGCAAATGACATCCTACCCATTTCCTTTACTCAGCACCATTTACTGTATCCAAAGGACGCTTTAAAAAAAAAAAACTGAAAACAGGTAAGATCACAGTCTCTCAAGAGCAATACATTTAATACATTCATAAGATTTCAAATGAGCCCATACATGCTACAGGTTTTCGATTTTCTTTGGACAACACAAAAATAGTACTCAAATTGCAAGTTTCAGGAACATTTTGACACAACGGCAGGTTAAAAAAACAATAAAACCAACATTGAACTAATCCAGCACCGAGAGACTTCCTTAAATCTCTCATACTATCCTACTTTTTTAATCGTATGGCTGCCTTCTATACCAGCATATTTTCTTCTCTACCCAACAATTCAACAACAAAAATTAGAAAAAAAATTTGAGGTGTGTCACTGAATGAATAACACAACAGATTAAAAAACAAAAGCCCCTTATTTGTTGAATGTTGAAAGAGGAGAATATGATTAGGTGGAAAAACTGTAAGGCATTTGATTCATTCACTCCACTCTGATATCAGAGCACAGGAAATGCGCTCAAAAGTTAGCAGAAGGATTTAATAAGGATGGCAAGAAATAGTCCCACATTATTTATAAAAGGAAGGCTGCACGCATGAGTATGAAGAGCTTATAATACCATGGAAAAATATTTTAAGTTATAAAGTTAAATGAGAAAGTAGAATATAAAACTGTATATTCAGTATGATCTCAACTATGTAAAACCAAGCCAAAAAAAGGCTGTTCAAAATGTTAAGTTAGTGGTTGTATTTAAGCAATGTATCTACCTGGATCTTTTCTTCCTTTTATTTTTCCGTTTCTTCCAAAATTTTCTCTACTGGGGAGGATCCTTTTTTTTTTTTTAACGATTAGCTACCAAAAAAGGATGCCTGATAGAAGTATTGAATTCAAATTAATGAATTTAAGTCCAGCCTATAGGAAAGGATCTGGGCATGTACAAAACTATAAAAGATTCCAGGCTACTCTCTAAATCCACAGTGTGCTAGCTGTAACATTCCAGAGTTTAGAGGGCTTCTTCGTCTTCTCCTCTAGCCAGGTGCAAAGTGTCACCAGATCCTGCCTGGTGAAAAACTGCTGAATTAAACAGAAAAGTCATGGAGTTACAAAAAGGAACAGAAATACGCACACTTGGCAAAAACCTATTTATAGTACAGGAGTAGCTCTTTAACACTATGATTAAACAAGGTAATGGCCATTTTCTCCTCTCTCCTGTGCGGATAGCAAGTTTCAAAAAGCCATCACCACAAGAACTGTAGAAAGCTAGTCCTGGCTTAGAAACAGAAGTGACACAGCCCTGTGACAACAATGGACTAAGAAAAGTCAAAATTTAGAAAATTATTAAAAGATTACTTTCTATAAAAATGATTCCCTTTTAAACATCTGTTTACTGTATATACTTTAAGGTCCCCACTGTCACTCCCCCTCAAAAAAAAAGGGTCAAAACCTCTAAACACTTTCTACCAAAGGACCCACTGGTTTGTTCATTCAACTAACACCAGATGGAAGGCTCATAATGTGCGAGGCACTAGGGTCTCAAAGAGCAGACAGATTTTCCCCTGCCCCAAGGACATTTCTGTCTCCCAGAGCGGGAGGCGGGCACATCACAGACCACAACACAACAATGAAAAGCAGGCACCACTGCTTCCTTACAACTCAACAAGAAGCTACTATTCTCGCTGTAATTACTTCCACAAAGTCCTTACACAGAAACTCTCCTGACTCACTAGGAAGCAAAGATGCAACTACTTTTCCTTGATAAATATTTCTACAAGAGGCAGGCATAATTATTACATTTTGTGATATTTGCCCTTAAACATCACAATGCCTTGTAGTGAGGTCAGTTAACTTTGTTTTAAGCAATGGAGCATTTTCACTCCAAGAATGAGACACCTTGAAGCTGAGAAAAGGTGACCAGTCCTAGCTCTAGATCAAGACTTGTCAGGACCATCAAAAGCTGAGACCCAGGAGTGTGACTCTGAACTAAACATCTTCAATCTCCCCTGCCATCCGCTGGCTTTCAATATGCTCCTGCGTCAGCCGCACCAGGTCCTTCTGCACATTGGGATGGTCTTCCAGATCTTCGTAGAGGGATCGCACAATGTCCAGTCTCCTGTAATCCTCAGGCTTGACCAGGCTTCGCACAACCTGGAGGCACCGCTCTTTCAGGGTGTACACTGTAAGGGCAGAAAAGCGACTCTCAGCAGCAAACTCAGGCCTGGGGATTAAGCGCTCACGAGGCCTGGCCAACCGAGGCCGTTACATTTTCGACAGCTGGACCTCACATTGGACAAAAAAAGTGAGTACGCGGGTTGTGGCGGAGTGTAACGTGATGGCTCCAACAGACATCTCATAGCATTCATGGCCATGTGGAGGACTTCCCTTGAGGCTGGGCTGAGCCTATCATGTGCTTTAATTAAGTGAATGTGGGCAAAGTGACGCTGTGCTGATTCTGGGCTTCAGCCTTAAGAAGCTCTGGCAACAATCGCTTTTACGCCCTCAGGAGCCCTGAGTTATACAGCAAGAGAGACCACACAAAGAGGGCCAGGCCCTGAGACGACATGGGAGACAGGCCCAGCCCTCAGCCAACCTGCCGGCAGAAAGCAGCCACACCAGTGACCACCAGAGAGTAGAATAACCCCTGAGTTGAACTCAGCCCTGCCTGCAGAATTATGAACAAATAAAATGTTGTTGAGTTACAGGTAGCTGTCACACAGCAAAAGATAACTAAAACAGCATATAACTGGATTCTGGGGGGAACTCAAATTCTATGTTTTTGCTTTTCTTTGTCGCACCTCACAGCTTGTGGGATCTTAAGTTTCCCTGATCAGGGATCGAACCCGTGCTCTCTGCAGTGGAAGCCAGAATCCTAACCACTGGACCTCCAAGGAAGTCCTTCAAATCCTATTTTTTTAAGTAATTAAAAAACTTTAACTTTTCCTAAAATAGCATTAAGTAGCAAA
This sequence comes from Bison bison bison, assembly GCF_000754665.1. NCBI lineage: Eukaryota > Metazoa > Chordata > Mammalia > Artiodactyla > Bovidae > Bison > Bison bison. The sequence continues at coordinate 4,318,467 of NW_011494743.1, read as the reverse complement.
CAGAAAAGACACCGTAACAAGTTGTGAGAGAGACACAGAAGAAAGGGAAAATATTTTAGTATTTTAAATGGTAGTTTTCCTGATTTTTGGACAAAAGGTCCCACATCTTAAGTTTGCACTGGGTCCCACATATTAGGAAGTCAGCCCAGCTGCTGACTACTCTGTTCATCCTGAGGCAGGTCTCAACCTTTCCTTATTGAAACCTCCTTCTGTCAATAGCCTTTTGGGGATTCCAGCTGACTGTCACCAATTTCCTCAAATCCTATTTTTAACTCACTGGGGAACTTACTCTTTAAAGGTCTCCTACAAGGCAAAATTTCCTACATTTTAACTTACCAGTGTTCACTTCTGTATATCCACTGCCTTAAAACAAAATCTATATACACATACTAGTGTGAACCTTATGAAGCCACAGATATTTAGGTTTTTTTTCTTAACCCAAAAGATCAGTTTCTTGGGGTTCAATCTAATAAAATCACTTGAGTTTTAAACAAGTGGTAAGCTATGAAGCTAATGTTCAATTTGGTGGTGTTTTTTTAAAAAAAAAAACCCTGACTGGCACAGTAAGCTTGATTGCATTAAATTACATTAAAAGATACAACACCAGAAGTCATAAATAAGCCATGATATCTCACTCTCTACATGTTTTTTCTTCTGAGATTCCAGGGCATAACTCTACTCCAAGGCCACGGAAACAAAACGCACTCATAATTCTACAATCAGTTATTTTAATTTAGCCCACTCCTGACAAGCCCAAAGAGCTTCTGAGACACCACAACATCTTTGTTCAACATAGAGAATACCAGTACATTTCTTACATTTTATTTATGGTGGAGAATAAGACACAGAAAAGCTGGATACCTTGCCCAGCATCAGGCAAAAGTCACTAAGGACTGAGCTCTTTCAAGGGCCTATCCTCTACTTAGCACAACAGCCTATCTTTTTAAAAAGTAAGATGGAACATCGGTATACCTGGCAGTGTGATGTTGGCAAAAATAGGCTGCCCATCAACATTGAGAGATGGCACAAATAGCTCAGTTTGGTTAACTAGAAGCCCATCAGATGTCCCAGCATCTCGGAAGAGCCAAAGGTGACCTGTTAAGACAAGCAGAGGTTAAGTAGTCACATATCTATTGCCTTCATCTCCCCAGACTGAAATACTTGCCTCTCGTTATGCTCGAATACCATACAAAGCCCTCCCAATAATGTTATTCTATTGAATCCTCACAAAAGGCAATGGAGACAGTAGACAGAAGAGCAACTATACCAGGTTCCAAAATGAAGGCCCTTTCTGCTACCTTGGTGCAAAAGCAAAGTATTTGAACTGCAAATCACATCCAGTGGTGCAAACTAAAAGGAGAGAGGTCACCAACTCCTCAGATCTGTGCTTTTCAAAAACAACAAGGTACAAAAACATCACACTGAGAGAAAAAAGCCAGATAGAGAAGAGTACATTCTGTATGAAGAGATGAAACTAAACAAGGATGTGAAAAATCCAAAGAGTAGAAAGGGGCAAGACAGAACTTTCTGGGATAATGGAAATATTCTAATCTATAACTTGATCTAGGTATTGTCAAAACCTATTAAATGCTAGGATCTGTGTATTTTACTGCATGCAAATTAAAAAATGGATTTAAGAAATAAATATATCTTATGCAAAAAAAAAAGAGAGGGGGACAGTTGGAAGGAGACAAAAAATCCCAGGCCTAAGATTCTGTTCAAGGAAGGAAGGAGGCTCTTTCAGAACAAAAACAGCATGAGATCCTGGGCATATGTTTACTTGACGATTTGGAGGCAAAATTTAAGAAATGTCAAGTGAGAAGTAATGTTTTTTATTGTGGCGAAATATACATAACATAAAATTGGTTATTTTAATCATTTTTAAGTGTATAATTTAGGAACATTAAGTACATTCAGGAAGTAATTTTTTTAACGTTTGTATTAAATCAGGCACAGATAAATTTTAGAGAATACAAAAGTCACACAATTTCCCAGATATAAGACTGCAGAAATGTGGATGTCTGGAAGAATTGAATTCTTCCTCATTAAAAAAAAAAAAAAAATTATTTTTTTTCCTAGGATACTACGTGGCCTGCAAGGATCTTAGTTCCCCCACCAGGAATCCAACCAGGGCCAGCAGAGAAACCACTGAGTCCTAAAACACTGGTGCATGCTTAGTCGCTCAGTCATGTCTGACTCTGTCACCCCATGGACTGCACCCCGCCAGGCTCCTCTGTTCATGGGGATTCTCCAGGTAAGAATACTGGAGTGGGTTGCCCTACCCTCCTCCAGGGGATCTCCCCAAGCCAGGGACTGAACCCAGGTCACCCTCATTGCAGGCTGATTCTTTACCTTCTGAGCCACAGGGAAGCCCAAAGAATTCCCGTTCCTCATTTAGTATTAGGAGAAATTTGGTGTAAAAGTTTGAAGAGCATCACTGACTATGCTACCCTCAAAGAAAAAAGATTCATCAAGATCCTCTGAGAAAGATAGTGAATTTTTAGTAAGCGTTAACTTCATTTGGCCTGGACATCTCCAGCCTGGGTTATTACAACAGTTTTCTAACTCTTACCAGTAGTCTTCCCCTTCCAAATGACCTTGCATCCTGGGGAAGCTTTTTAGTATTAAATCAGGCAATACCATTTCTCTGTTTAATAATTTCCAATGGCCCCCATTTTCCTAGGGGTAAAATCATTTTTCAGACTTCCTCTCCCATTGCATACCCTCTCCCCTCTCCCAGGTTCCAGGTGTCAGGCCATGCGGTTCTGTCTGTCTACAGCTCTCAACTCCTGTCTTGGGTTGGTCAGATTCCATGCATCTTCCAGAATTCTCCTTTTCTGGGAAGCTTCCCTAACTGAAAGCACACCCCCTTCTCTTTCACTGAGCAGGTGCAATGCTGTGCTCCGTTCCTACTGCAGCAATTATGACACTGGCTTGTTCTTATCTATTTATGCATTTGTCTCTTCTAATGGGCAGAAGAGACACTTCATCAAGACAGGGACCCGACGCGGACCGGCTCACTGGGCACACCGGAGAATGTGGGATTCTCCTAATCACAAACTGAACAAATGGGCGTGAGGGATGGAATACACGTGGGGTTGATATTCAAATGCAAATTACTCAGTCTTAGAAAGATACTGTCACTTACTAGTTGCGTCAACTTGAATCTGTCACAACCTCTCTTGGGGCCTCAGTTCCTCGAGTGTAAAATGGGAATAAAAATGACAACAGCAGCTGCCTCCCCCGAATGGGGCGGGGATTCGGTGAGACCGAGCCACGGTCACCGTGATTCTCAGGCCTACAGCGCGGCTCGCTGCGCTCAGCTCAAGGGGGCGGCGCGGCCGGGCGCGACAGGGCGACCCCGGACCGCCTACCTCGGTAGCTGTGGATGCGGCGGCCCGTGCCGGGGGGCAGCGTCGGGTAAGGCTGGGGCTCGCCATCGAAGTTGAGCCACACGGGCAGCACCACGCGCGGGCTGCGGTTGCAGAAGATGACCTGGGACGGCTCGCGCGTGTTCACGGCGCGCAGCGCCGCCCGCAGCCGCCCGGCCTCCATCTCCCGCTCGGCGCCGGGGTCCTCTGCACTCGCCTCCTCAGCGCCGGCCTCAGCCTCTTCCGCGTCCCCCGCCTTCCGGGGCATTACCTCAGAGAGCCTAGACTACCCGGGCCTCGCGGGATTCGCCGGCCGCCCGGGGCGGGGCGGGGGGTGCGTGCGCGTCCCCGGGCAGGCGTACGTGCGGCTTTCGCGTGCTCTCGGTGGAGGATGGATTACACCCTGAAGATGGCAGGCTAGAGGCGGTGCGCATGCGCAGATGTATCACCTAACTTTAGGGGACTAGCCTTCTGTGAAGCGGAGGGTGGCGCTAGGCCATTTTGCCCCAGGGTTTCCTCTGAACGTTAGATTCTTGTGCCTCCCATAGGTTTTTCACACAGCATTTCTTTAGCTTCATTCATTGCCTTAAGACTGTCATGGTTTTTGCCGTATTTTCCCTACCATCTGCGCTATTTACTAATTTTATTAATCAAGTTGTTTTGTTTCCATTTTGGATCACAAGATTTGAGTTTTGTACAGAAAAGTAGGATAAAGTGAAAATTTCCCTTTCATCCTAGTTCCCCCAACCACCTCAAAAGAATCCCTAGAGGCAATAAATATCATCAGTTTTTTGTATTTCCTTTCAAAGTTTTTCTAGGCATACCCAATTGAACACATCTGAGAGGAAATTTTATATCACCACCATCAATGGAAATTCTTTTATCATTTACCAAAAAAGAATACAGAGGAAATAAAACAAGTTATTAAACACAGACCTTAACACTAACATTGTATCACTGCAAACGTTTACATATTTAAGAGAAAGGAAAATTTATTTTGGGTATTCTAAGTCCAAGCTACAGGCTATGTTGTTCTTAGAGTACATTTTACACTATGCCAAACAAGTAGAGAGAAAATGTACCCGTTTTTCAAAACAACTAGTGATTTTTTCTTCTTCTACTTCTCAGCCTTTTCAAAATTTTCTTTTAATATGTATTTTGCCTTGTTTATGCTTCCCTGGTGGCAGAGTGATAAAGAATCCACCTGCCAAGCAGAAGATACAGGTTTGACCCCTGGGTTGGGAAGATCTCCTGGAGATGGAAATGGCAACCCATTCCAGTATTTTTGCCTGGGAAATTCCATGGACAGAGGAGCCTGTTGGGCTATATAGTCCATGGGGTCCCAAAAAAGTTGGATACAACTTAGCAACTAAACAATATTTTGACCAATTAAAAAGTATAGAGTAATAAACCAAACACTGATAATCTCACCATATAAAATTAACAGTACATTGTCATACTTACTTTTTAGTTATGACAGCATAAATGATGAGGCCAAAATTCCTTTAACTTCCACCCTGTTTCCCTTCCTTCTTCAGAGGCAGTAACTACCATGTGTTTGATGTGTCTAACCAGGCTACTTTTTTTCCCCCTAAATTTATTTTAAATTTCCATATGGTAGAGTTCACTCTTTTTGGTGTATAGGGGTGTGTTTTGATAAAATGGATAGTCATGTAACCATCAGGACAATCAAAGTACAGAACAATCCACCCTCTCCCACCCCCCAAAAATGAGTGTAATCAAACCTTACTCCCAGGCTTAAGTCTTGGCAACTATTGATACATCTTTTTTCCATCTCTATAATTTTCCAGATGGTCATATAATAGGACCACACAGCAGGTAGAATTCTGAGTCTGGCTTTTCACTTAGTGTGCTTGAGATTCATCAATATTGTAGAATGTATCAAGTTTATTCCTTTCCATTGCCAAGTGGTACTCCGCAATACACTCACCAGCTAAGGGACACTGAGCAATCATGAATAAAGCTATAAGCATTTGCATACAGGTTTTATGTGTGTGTCCGTTAAGTTTTCACTTCTCTTAGGTGAGAATCATCTACAGATAAGACTGCTGAGACACAGTCAGTGCATGCTTAACTTCGTGAGAAATTGCTCAACTGTTTTCCCAAGTGGGTTATATCATTTTGCATTCCTGCCAGCAATGTATGAGTGTTCCAGTCGCTCCACATCCTTGCCTGCACTTAGTATTATCAGGATTTTGTGCATTTTGAAAAATTTTAGCCATTCTGATTGAGTGCATATGGTGGAATCTGGCTGAGGCTTCAATTTATATTTTCCCAATGACTAACAATGTTGAAGATCTTTCATGACCTTGTCATCCTTTTGTCTTTGAAGTATCAGTTCAAATCTTTTGTCCATTTCTTTATTAGCTTTTCTTAGCTGTTGAGTTTTGATAGTTCTTTTATCTAGAACAACTTTGTTAATGATGATGAGATGACTGAGAACAATCTTGATTCAGCAAAGCTGGGTACAATATTAACATTTAACCTCTCTGAACTCCTAGTCTCCATATGGGTCAAATCAAAGCAGCTATCCTATCAACATCTTAATTTTGTTATAAATGGATAAAACATTTTATGTTTAAATTTAAAAACCTGAGTGACTTAGTATGGATTAAAATGCAAACCATAACTTTATCATCATCAGTGAGAGTAAAATATATCAGAACTCTACGTTAAGTTGAAGGAACACATTGGGGACAAAATGAATGGTGGTTTAGCATAACACTATTTGTGGGCTCAAATGACCTATGTGCAAAGATGTGTATCAGTTCAGTTCAGTTCAGTCGCTCAGTTGTGTCCGACTCTTCACGACCCCATGAATCACAGCACGCCAGGCCTCCCTGTCCATCACCAACTCCCAGAGTTCACCCAGACTCATATCCATCGAGTCAGTGATGCCATCCAGCCATCTCATCCTCTGTCGTCCCCTTCTCCTCCTGCCCCCAATCCCTCCCAGCATCAGAGTCTTTTCCAATGAATCAACTCTTCGCATCAGATAGCCAAAGTACTGGAGTTTCAGCTTTAGCATCATTCCTTCCAAAGAAATCCCAGGGCTGATCTCCTTCGGAATGGACTGGTTGGATCTCCTTGTAGTCCAAGGGACTCTCAAGAGTCTTCTCCAAATGGTGGTTTAGCATAACACTATTTATGGGCTGAAATGACCTATGTGCAAAGATGTGTATAACCTGAGAATAAAATCCCAATTTCTGGAGCCTGACCAAATATGGTCTTTCAGAAGGAAACCCACAGATAGCCAGGGAAAGTGCCAGAGTTGATAAAATTCCTTAGGCAAGACTTCCAGAAAAGACATGACACAAGCCTTCAGAGAAAGGAAGCTGGAAGAAGCAAAACAACACAGACATCAATGTGAACAGCATTTGATAGACAGAGCCAGGAAAACCCATGAAGCCTTCTTTACCAAAGGACAGTGAAAGGCAGGTAAAACTAACATGGGTGTGTAGCAGCTTAAAAATTATTTAATAGCATTGAACTAGGAACGAGAAAGTTTTAGATCTGGTTTTAGATCTACCACATTCAGAAGTAGAATCTGAGTCAGATAAGTCTAGGTCCATATTCTAGCACCTTTACTTACTCTGTATGACTTGGCACAAGTTTTAGCCTCTCTAAAGAAGTGCATGGGGGAACTTCCCTGGTGGTCCAGGGGTTAAGACTTTGCCTTCTAGTACAGGGGTTGCAGGTTCGATCCCTGGTAGGGAAGCTTAGATCCCACAAGCCTTACAGCCAAAAAACCAAAACATAAAATAGAAGCAGTATTTTAACATATTCAATAGACTTAAAAAATGGTCCACATCAAAAGAAATTAAAAAAAGAAAAATTTCATGAAGAAAGCCTACTTGTTAGGGCTTGAGGATTAAAGACATAAAGTACACATAGCACTTAGCACATCTAACATATGGTAGCACTCAATAAATTATAGATAATGCTAGTTATATATCCCTGAGCTGAGGCTCAATATATAAAAGGGGTGATTCCTCAAAGGATCAGGTAAGACAGAGCAGTTACCTCTACTAGAGGAGGCTGGGCTCACTGGTTCCCATACCAGTTGTTTTCCCGACAACCAGTAGCTTACCATTAGCAACATCATATTATTTAGGGCACTATTTTTCTTTTAGAAATATTACTTCAATATCATTAAAGAATGTCTATAGCACCATAAAAAATTATCATTTTCACATGTCATCTAAGGAAGATTACCATCATTTTTGCCTCTATTACTGTCTCATTATAGTCACTGAATATAGTAGGAATTTGATAAGTATCTGTTAAACTGACTGCAGAGCACCAGATAATCTAAAACCTGAACTTTAGGAATACATTTTTTATCCCAGAAAGGACAGGGAAGATATTATGAATAAATATCTCAAGCAATTGTTAAAAGCATATCAGATGAGCTCAATAATGTTCAAAAACAGCTGTTACCAAAGTGAAGGACGGCAGTTTTGCCTCCATTGTAACATCACCTTTTTACATGAAGGTCCTACTTCAGATGGTCTTCCAAAGGTCTAAACAAGGATCTAAGCACAGATGTGTGCTTGCAGCTTGAGCTCTGCAAGGCATTTCAATTGCTATTTACTGACTGCCTTCTGCAAAGTACCCAGCTGGACAATACAAGCCTAAGGTGCTCATATATACTGTAAGATGCAGACGCTAAGTCAAAGAACAAGACCAAACCCAGGGCTGAAGCGGTGTTAGCATGGCAGGATGGGAGGGACTGTGAAAAAGCAACAGTGCGGCACTCAGTGAAAAGGGAGACAGGACAACTTTATGGAGAAGGTTTGCCTTAAGCTAGACCTTCAGTGGCAAATAAGATCTGAACAGGGAGAAATGACTTCTACGTGACTAAAATGAAAATTCTATATGGGGGTTAAGCCTAGTGAGTTGGCACAAGTTTACAGTAGGCTTTGATGCTAGAATGAAAAGTTTAGACACTTCTGTTTAAATGATTTCCTTTCTAAAAGTAGACATTTCGCTTGTACCTAATAAAACTCATAGTCTGCCATGGACTGCAGTTAAACTGTGTAGATGCTGGTATTTAAATAGACGGTAAGCATCACACCTGATTCAACACTGTATATTTTATTGGAGCATAAAGTCCCTACATAGTAAGTACTTGGTAAATGTCTGCTGAATGACCAAAGGATCCCCAGGATGAATGAGCTCAAAGTCCGAATATGGGGGCTCCAGCTTGCAAGCCACCTAGGCTTTGATCAAACGGCTACATCTGAAAGTTTTGTTAGATTAAGAATCCCACACATCAGATTTCTGTGAAAGAGGTGTACCCCGTCTCTAGCTCCTCTCCCCACCACAATCACAGCAGTCAGATAAAGTTGAGGAGTTTATTAGGGAAATATGAGAGGTAAAGACACCCCAAATGACAGACAGAAAACTCTGAAAATGTCCCTTTTCAAGCCAAGTGGGGGCCTGGCCTTGACCTCCCCAAAAGGACAAGAAACTGGTGGGTTAGCAACAACATTCTCTGGCAGCCACCTCACCAGGGCATCTCAGCCAGGACTGCTTCCTACCCCCAGCCAAAGGTGGGAATAAGACAAGGACTGTTTATAGAATCAATGCACAGGCAATGAGAGCTATAAGGAAAGACTGAGAGAGAGAGAGAGAGAGGTGGGGAGGACCTTGACAGAGTCCCAGGTTTTTGGCTCTCAGTGCCTCAAATGTGTTGACATGTAGTTCTACAGAATGTTACTGCAGAGGTAAAATGCCTAACAATGTTTCCGAGAGGGCCCCGGACTCCTCCCCACACGCCACATCACACTTCTGGGTGTGCATGGCAGAGCCCAAAGGCCACACTTTTGAAAAAAAGAAAAACAAGAATAAGCCCTGTTGTTCTTTAAGGAGAGAGGAAGGAGCTGAAGGCTGCTGGGGCCTTTCCCAGGAGAGGCTGGCTGCTGTAAGAGCAAACTTCCCAGCAGCAGCATGGCACAGTCCTAGGTGAGGGTTTCACCTTTTGTCACCTGTCAAAGGAAAACTGACAATTAGATAAATTCAAAAGCAATAGAGGGTCTAAAATTTTATTAAATTTTTATATCTTAGGTAGCTGGGGAGTGGTAGAAAAAGGGGACAGCTTCGGAGTCCCAGAAAGCAGGTTTAAGTTCAGGCAAGGTACTTAACTTCTCTAAGCCTGTTTCTGCTTCCCAGTTTTTGCAGCAACAAGTGAGAATGTGTATTCTCTCTCACACAGCCACACCTGCCTCATGAGGACGCCCGGTGCCCGGCATACTCACCCTGGCTTCTATGTACTCTATTCTCCGCTCAAGAGCTGTCAATTTCTCATTTAGTGTTGCGAGTCTTGAGCGACAAGACATATCTAGTAAAAGAAGACAGACGTTCAGGATTAATGCCATTCCAGACATAGACACACGCCAGCCCCCTAAGATGAAGAGGAGGAATGCTGTATCATGCAAGGCACAAATGGGAGCGAGTGGGCAAAGCAAGGCAGTGGGAGGATAAGGTGAGAAGTATCTTAGGAACACAGCTGCTTAGGGAGGATCTGCTTAACCTCCTACCAAATGTGACAGGCAGAGAATACTGCTCCCCACAAGATGTCCAGACTTTAATCCCCAGAACCCACAAATACGTATCTCACAGGCAAAAGGACTTTGCAGGTGTGGCTAAGGTGAAGGACCTTGAGATTCTGGATTACCCAGATGGACCCCATGTAATCACAAGTCCATAAACGTAGACATGAAAGGCACGAGAAAGGCAGAAGGAGGACAAGGGATGTGAGTGGGATTCAACCTGTCATCAAAGGCTCCAAAGATGGAAGAAGGAGGCCATGACCCAAGGGATGCAAGTGATCTTTAGAAGCTGGGCATAGTCCTTAGTTGACAACCAGCAAGGAAATACAGATCTTATTCTTACAGCTGCAAGAGAATGAGTTCTGCCCACAAGCTATGGGCAAGGAATCAGCTCTTCTCCTAGAACCTCCAGCTGAGGAGGGAGGCTCTGGGCTGACACTGATTTCACCTCAGCAAACCACTGCTGGACTTCAGATGTACATGACTTAAGATAATAAATGTATGTGGTTTGTGTGACTACATTTGTGGTAATCTGTTATGGCAGCCATAGAAAATTAAAAAAAAACTGATACACCAAGGCTGTACAGATGGCCACTTGATAATTAATGGGCAAACCAAGAGTTTCCAAGACAGGGGAAATGATAAGAGGAAGAAAATAATCTTAATAGGGAAGAACAGTAGAGGTCAAGGAAGCAGCAGACCCTAGAAGGACAGAAGGTGTGGTGCTGCTAAGCTCGTGGAGGCCCTGCCACGCTGCTGCTCTTGGGGCACTTGATGACCCAACAGTCCCTGCACAGGCCTTTTGGAACAAGAGAAAACCTGGAGAGCATCAAAAACCCTGTGGGGCCTGCCTTCCATCTGCAAAAGGTTCCTTTTCTTCCTCTAATTTTTCCAGTCTCTTTTATCACCTCGCCCAAAAGGAAACCTAGACTTGCTCTAAGATACCTTTTCCCTACAAAACTTCTCAACAGAAATCACTTGACCACTCTTCCTCCAACTGTTCTCCACATTCCAGGCACGCTAATTATTCCCACCCTCCTCCAACACTGATGTTCAGGCATCACTCAATAATCCCCACTTCTGAAGTTCTAAATATCTGCTCTCCAAGACAGTCTCCCACCCAGTGATTTAACACTTAGCTCACAATCCTCCCTTTCAACTTTTCCCTAGATGTTATGCAAAAGTACTTCAGCACCCAATTTAAGAAATCTCCCACACCCTGATTCTTGCCTCGACTTTCATCCCATCAAGTCCAAATCTTAACTCATCCTGCCTGCCTCAGCATTCTCCTTCAAGTCCATTCAAAGTGGACCTCTGAGAGGTCTTTGCCAAGTGGACATAATCCTCCCTCTTCTGTAAGGATTTGCCTATCCTGGACACTGTTCCTTCTTCCTTTAAATATTGGATTTGTTTTTTTTAAACACCAAAACCAGTCTTTATTGGGGTAAGCCAATTAACAATGTTGTGATAGTTTCACGTGAACAGTAAAGGGACTCAGCCATACAAATACATGTTCTTGGCAGGGGGGTGGTGTGTGTGTGTGTGTGTGTATGTGTGTTTAACCTGCAAGTGCTGCTGCTTCGAATTCCCAGGCCCAATAGGACCTAATCTCTTTTCAGCCTGGTTTTTAGAAGCTCAAAGGCTATTCAGAATGAGCACGCATGTTATCACCGACAACCTGTCATTTCCCATAAAAAAAAGTCATGGCCACAATGAAGGGGTGGGGTGGTGAGAGGGAGGGTTCCTTCCTGGGTGGCTGTTCTGTTCCAGCTCTGTCAATCTGGTGATGAGTCAGAATCCAAGAACAACACTGTGTTACTGGCCTGCACAGATAAGCACTGCTGAAAATGTAACATGTTAAACTCTAGAAACTTCAGTCATATTTCAGATTCCATTAAATAATACTGGTTCAAACAAAATACTGGGAAAGAACCTGGCAGCTGGACAAATTTGAAACCACAATGCATTTATATGTACATTATCATCAGACTTTAACTGAAAATGCCATGTGTCCTCATCAGGGTGTTTAACGGTGTGCATACATGACCACTGCTAACAAATGCCAGTTATCAAACAACTTCTCTGAACTCTTACTGCACATAACTTTAGCCTACAAAAATCAACACTGTCTTTCTCATAAGATCTTATTTCTCCAAAGTTGCTCAGTCATGTCTGATTCTTTGCAACCCTACTGACTGTAGCCTACCAAGCTCCTCTGTCCACTGGATTCTCCAGGCAAGAATACTGGAGTGGGTTGCCATTTCCTTCTCCAGGGGATCTCCCCAACCCAGGGCTCGAACCTAGGTCTCCCGCATTGCAGGCAGGAGACCTGAGCCACAAGGGAAGACTTTATTTCTCCAACAAAATTCTAAACCTTTTAGAAGTGGTTCTGTCCATTTATTCTTATTTATTCCTTTCTCACAGCATCTGACACACAGCTGGAGTCACAACAGGCAAGTAATATTTGTTGGCTAACTATTAAGAAAATGGAGATTTAAAAATAGCTACACACTCTGTTTTTTTTGGTTACATGTCTCTGCATGTGTTCGCTTCAGAGTCAGGATAAAAAGGTATAAAAATAAAAAGCTATCATTTGTAACAATCTATTTTTAGAAACTTCATCCATTCAAAGTACAGAATAGGCCTAGTGTTAGGATGCTTGTGGTACATCATGATGCGTGTGTCCTTAGGTCCCAGTGGTCCTCCCATGCTCAAAGAGAAAACCACAAATGGATCAAAACCCTACTCTCACCAGCCAGAATCACAGGGTAAAGCTGTTCAGAGTCATTAGGTATCCTGGAAAAACAATTCCCTCTCCAAAGCACATGGCCTACAAGCCTATTATGGTCAGGGTAAGAACTGTAGGTTTGCTGCCATTTTCAAATAGCTGTAGATGCCCCCTTAGAGGAAACACCTGCTAAACCTCTGCGCCACCAAATCACATCACACACATGATACAAGCCCCGCAGCCACACATCAGAATGGAGGAGTCATGCAAATGGCTTAGAATGGGAAAATACATCCCACATTCATTCATCCTGAGTCATCCAATGCCAAGACAATGTACTCATCTATCTTTATGACTTATCCAGTTTCTCAGCCTGTTGGTCTTTGTCTAAACTCTTATATCGTGATACCGTCAATCTTTGGGACCTTGCCTCAGGTATATCTAACTGCTAAGTCAAATTGCTTTACCCTTTAATTGTGCTTCCTAATTATTTCTACTTGTAATTAACTGTTCCTTTCTTTAAAAGGCCTAAATCCACTTTCTAAAATCTTCAAAAATCACCTAGTAATCGCTAATGTTAGGCCATTACCCCCACCTTAGAGGAAAATAATGGCCGAAGCTAAGGGAAGCCATTTCTTCCAGCTCCTGAAAGACTGGAATCCTGTGTGTCTATTTCCTTAGTCTAGGACTTGCTGGAAACTAAAAAAAAAAAAAAAGAGAGAGAGAGAGAAAAGCCTTTGTTTTCTATCTGATGAAATGTAACTCACATGTATTTGATAAAATCTCACAGCAGCATATATTTCCCTGCTTATACAGCAAGAAAAGAGACATTTCTCCTCCACAAATTCTAAGCTCAAATGCTTCAATTTTTGGTTAATTCCAAGACTCACCACCTAAAACTACAGTAACATGCCAAAAAGTTTTATGTCAGAGATGAATGCATGTTTATTATATGTTTATTAATATGATTGAAAGAGAAAGTCACTCAGTCGTGTCCGACTCTTTGCAACCCCATGGACTGTATGTAGCTTGCCAGGCTCCTCTGTCCATGGAATTCTCCAGACAAGAACACTGGAGTGGGTGTAGCCATTCCCTTCTCCAGAGGATCTTCCCAACCCCAGGAATCAGGCTGGGGTCTCCCACATTGCAGGTGGATCTTTACCAACTGAGCCACCAGTGAAGCCCAAAAATACTGGAGTGGGCAGCCTATCCCTTCTCCAGGGGATCTTTCCGACTTAGGAATCAAACCGGGGTCTCCTGCATTGCAGGTAGATTAATATGATTAAATGCTCAGAAATGAAGTTATTACGTTATCTAGATACAAACTGGGGGAATTGAGACACTAGGTCACTTTTAATTATGAAAAACAGCCCCAGTTTAACTTATTTTAGATGCTTGATTTACTGAATTGACTTTCTTAATATTCTGTTAGGATATTCTGTCTACGTATCAGATATTAACGCCTACCATATAAATGAAGTCTTTTACTTCTGGTTTTAAAAGTAAAGGCTCTCAGGACTTCCCTGGTGGTCTGATGGCTAACACTCTATACTCCCAATGCAAGGAGCCCAGGTTCAATCCCTGGTCAGGGAACTAGACCCCACATGCCACAACCAAAGATCCCAGTTGCCTGAACAAACGTCGAGCAGCACAGCCAAATAAATAAATATCTTTTAAAAAGTAAAAATTCTTTGTCAGTTATTTGTCCAACCACGTTCCACTGCCTCCTCAGTCTAAGCCAAAGTTTCAAAGATGCCATTCTGTCATCACTCTATCCCTCCCTGTGCATGGAATATTTTATCTGGTCCTTCCTCTGAGGAAAAGTTATGAGTATAAAGTGCCCTAAAGAACCCTCGTAATAGTTCATCTCTCTAGGGAAGCAGAAGAGACAATCAGGAGAACTAATACTGGAAGAGTTTGCATAGAACTTTAAAAAATAATTTCAGGATACATGAGCTCTATGATTTCTTGACTACCATTTCCTATTACAACCACTACAGGAAGTTATACGTGTGAATTTGTGTCACTGATATAAAATTTATTCTATTCTTGTCTCTCATTAATACTAACATCACTCCCATTACCTGAGTGAGGAAATCCACCACCCCAAGACACCTTGTATGTAAATATATTAAAACATAAACAATATTCTGCTTTGTTCTGAAGCTGTCATTATTTCATCTGCAAGACAGAAATTCTTTAACGGCAGGAAAATGATGCTTTTTCCCCTACCTAGCCTAAGAGACAGCCTTGTACTCAAGACTTAGTCTCTCTTGCAGATGCTTTCTGATCAAACTTTTGCTCTGTCCTTAGACTCCTTAGGATGTGTCAGGTTCTCCAGCTAGAAAATAATTCCTTTTGAAATCTTTTCTTATACATCATTGACCCCTCCTTAATCTTAACCATTTAACACTGCTGAAAGAATGGACCAGAAGCACACCAGTTGGAAAAATGTCATTCCCACTCCTTGTGATGACATAGAAAGTCTACCAAGTGCTCAGTTCTGTCAAAGAAACACTCGAAGAACTGGAAGTAGGGGTCTCTGCTACCGGCTTGCTGTCCAGAAGGGTGTGCGACAAAGCGGAAAGAATTTAAGACTGTCACGAGTAGGCTAATGCCTAGGAAAGATTTTGCTAGAAGCAGAACACCCACTGTCGGTTTCATACTAGCAACGCAGAGATGTCCATGGCGTGACAAGATGTGGACCTTACTTTGCCCTCATCTGCTCCCGCTCAGCACAGGACAAGAAGGGACTAACAGGAGGGGCCGGAGGGGCGACTAGAAGGCTCGACCAGAAAGGAGATTGGAAACCTCTAGAGTCTTTACAGGGCAGTGACAAGATCATGCTGCATCTGAGAGCCAAGTGGGAACTGGAAACGAAGCACAGAGGAGGAAGGGAGGCGACTGAAGAGAAGAAAAGGCGCAGACGAAGGATAGGGTTGCCAGGACGTGTCCGGGAAAAGGAAAGACTCGATAATGGATCCGGGGTAAAGGCAAAGCTGCCGATGAGCTCAGTCTGGGGCAGGATAACCGCACCCCCCCTCCCCTCCGCCCCAGGGACTGTCCAGTGGAGCCCGGGGTCAGGGCGAGAGGGGGAAGGTGCGGCCTGAATGAGGAAGCGAAAATCAGCAGGAGCCTAGGGCACTCAGGACTCCCCTTCAAAGCTTCTCAGCGCCCTCGCTCAGCGGGCTTCCCTCTTCCCAGCCTCCCCCTGCTCGCCCGCTGACCGAATGAGTTGAGAAAGTCTGCGATTTTCTTGATGCTGCTGGTGATGACCTCAATGTACTCCCGGTTCGCCCAGTCCTGGTGAATCTCCCGCTGCACCGGATCCTCTTGTCCCGCCATGGCTGCTGCCCGAGGAAGCGCGACTGCGCAGGCGCCTCGACCCTCCAGGCCGCCAGGGCGCCTGCGCCGCTCTCCCACACCCTTGCCTGGGTACCCACGAATCCCAGGGCCTTGTGGCGCGCCTGCGCACTGTCAAGTACTCGGTGGCGTCTTCGATTTGCTCCCACGCCCCTGAACAGACCCGCCCCAAGCCGACGAGGAAAATAGGGTGCGCAGATGCAAAGATCCCCCTCAAATACCCGCCTCCGTCTCTGGCAGTTATGGTCGTTGGGCGGGGGGCGGTGCATGGGTCCACATTCACACCTTCTCTCAAGTGCTTCAAAGTAAACTTGCGAGCTGTGTCCAAACCAAGCTGGGCATAGCCAATTAAACCACACTAAATACAAATCATTTTTAGAATACCTTTTAAACAACAGAACATGATGTGCCACTTTGCAATTATCAAGTGAACAAAACGTTATTTTTTTCAGTTTTGAAGAGGCTGAGGGGAAATCGGTAAACGTCGCAATTAGCTGATCAGACTGTAAACTGACAGTCTCTTCAGAAGGAAATTTGTAAAATTGAAAGCAAGAGCTGTACACATTTTCAAAGTTTTTGAATTATTTAACAAAATTATTGGAAAAAAAACACTTTCAGCGCAGAGGTGTTCTTTGAGATAATCTGTTTTTTAAAAATCTCAGTAGTTGGGGAATGACTATTGGTATAGCCACTCAGAGCAGTATTATGCAGTCATTTAAATGCTAATCAGGAAAAATACTATGGCAGCACAACACAGATGATAAATTGAAACGGAAAACAAAATACACTGTTAAAAAATTGCAACTATGCAAAATTATTCAAGAGGAAAATAATAAAATTACTGGGGTAAAAAGTGGTAAGTTAAAATCATTTTAGTCTCTTCCAAGATTCATCATTCTCTGTCCCTTTCCCCTCTCTGCCACCAAACTTCTCCAACTCTCTCCACTTATCTCTCCTTCCACAAGGCCACACATACACACAGTGGGCATCTGACAATTCTTGACAAGTCCCTCAAGACTATTTGGTCTTCCAAACCAGGATCTCAGCCTGACCCCAACCCAGAGATGCCCAGTCTCTCCCCTTCAGCTTCACCTAGAGTCACACAAACCTGACAGCTGTTTGCGCTGTGTTCCATGGGTTCACAAAGTGCATGGGCGGTTTTCTGGGTAAGGGAAGCGCAGGTGGGCCATTAGTTAATTCTTCCTACAAATACTGCACCCTGCCAGGCATTGTGATAGTCAGGCACTGTGGATATAGGAGTCAACTGGGTAGACCTCCCTTCCCCCGGCCTTAAAGAGTAATTGTTGGCAATGAAGTTTAAAAGTAGCCAAATCACTCTTTTACTAAGGTGAAAGTGTCAGTTTTTCAGCTTTCTGAGAATGAGAATCTTCCTTTTTGAAGTTTAACAGAAAGCAAAGTTTTTGGTTAGGAAGTCAAGGAGAGAGTTATCTTTCTCCATCTTGACAGGGGAGCACCTGTCTGGGTCCTTGCACTGGGGTTATTCAATGCAGCCACAAAAGCCTTCAGAACTCTGGATAACTCAGAGCAGGGTTTAAAGGGTAGCGCTAACCTTTTAATACTAACCACAGCTCCCCCTCCCCTGACATTTATGCAGGCAGGTTCCCGGCCAGTCTTTGAAATGGGCTCCGTAGTCCTCTTTGACCAGATAGATCAAAGGCACATCGCTGTGGCGAGGGGGGGAAGAGGCGGAGGGAAAGAGAATTCGGTTCAGCACTCCTGAAGGCTGAATCCCGGACCGGGTGTTCCAGTGAGATGGGGGCTCCGAGCGAACGGGGCGCTTCGATCCCCGCCCCCTCACCGCGCCCCTTCCGCGGTTCGGGCTCTCCCCGCTCCCCCCCAACCCCTCCCACCCCGCCGCCACGGTCCTGGGTCACAAAGGTTGTTGCCAAGCACCCGGTGAAGATGCGGCCAGGGAACAGCAGCCGCCACTCTGGAGCGTGAGGCCCGCGGAGTTCAGCAGGTGAGACCACGGCCCGGATAGTGGGACCGGGCCCGGGCTCCCACCACCACCTCCGCCTCGGCCAGATCCGTCTGGCCCCTGCCCCGGGGTAGGGAGGGGGAGCCTGTTCCTCTCAGGGCAGCTCCAGCCCCTCGGGATCACAGTTCATAAGGACCTCAGCTGCACTTTGACGCTGTCTTCCCCGTTCCCAGGTGCGGAAATGAAGGGACTGGGTTTCTTGACATGGGAGGAAGGGTATGAAGGGAAAACCTTTGGGGCTAGAAGCAGGTGTTCCCTACCTGGGAGCTCTTAGAGCAGCTTGAACAGACTGACTAGGTTCAAATCCTCCTGAAGTGGATGATGGAGACTCGTGGCTGGTAGGATCGAGCGGTGAACTAGCTTTATTTGATCCTTATGTAAAAGTGGTGGAAGGAACCTGGGGTCAGACGCTCTCTTTCACCCCATGTTGGTTCTGCTGAGTATTTCGGCTGGACATTCGATAAAGTCTTTTCCCTCTGGCCCTATTTCCTCTCAAGAGACAAGGAAGAAGGGCTCCTGGATTTTTTTTTTTTTTTTTCTGTATCATACATTCAGAGTTAACACTCTCCACCCCGACCTTGTCTTGATGGGGTACCAGAGCAGCCCTGATCCTGGATGTGTGCTCTTAGGGCCAGAATATCAAGTACCAGAAGCCTTTCACAGGCTGTTTCAAACCGATAACTATCCCTTGGTTGTCACTTTCTCATCCTAAGGCAGTCCAGATATTTGAACACAGTATGCACAAGAGCTTGCATACCTCAGGAGAAACATTCCCAGCCGGAGGAAATCAACAAATCTTCTTTCTACTAACCACTGTCAGGGGCAGGTCTTCTGTTTCAAATGTCACCAACAATTCTCTTTTCAAAACAAAACTTCACTGTCTCACAAACTATGGTGAGGTTGTCAAACTTCTCCTGGGCCATTACTGGGTGGGATGGGATCCCATTTGCTGCTACCTTTGTGGAAGAATAGTGAAGATACAGAGAAATACACTTGACTAGAAAGAAAAGGGTCTGCCGTGCCCCTTATCATAGTAGGTAGGTGCTGAATAAATGTTACATCTCTCTTGAATTCAGTGAAATCCTTTATATACTGACAATTTTAAAGTAGAAAGATGGAAAGTCTAAATTCTACTTGGGTAAATTTTGAGTTAGCGACATATCCTCCACGCCTTTTCCTTTATCTTCAAAGAAGAAAGGAAAAAATCTCAACCAGTGGGTCTTTCACAGATAAAAAAACAAAAACAAAACATACCCAGTGAAGTGAAAGTCACTTAGTCATGTCCGACTCTTTGTGACTCTACTCCTGGCCAGAACACTGGAGTGGGTAGCCATTCCCCTCTCCAGTGGATCTTCCCAACCAAGGCTTCAAACCCAGGTATCCTTCATTGCAGATGGATCATTTACCAGCTAAGCCACCAGGGAAGCCCAAGAATACTGGAATGGGTAGCCCATTCATTCTCCAGCAGATCTTCCCGACCCAGGAATTGAACCAGGGTCTCCTGCATTACAGGCAGATTCTTTACCAGCTGAGTTACCAGGGAAGCCCAAAAAACACATACATAGGAGAACCAGAAAAATCTTTAAAAACTAAAAAAGGACTGGTCTTGGGAACTTTTTCCCCTCCTGCCTTGTGTAATTCCTCTGAGGTGGTGTATAAGTACCTCAGGGCGCCGAGAGAGCTGGTCACGTGTCAAAAGAGGTTCTGACTGTCCATAATTAAGAATAGAAAAGCTGAAGTTCCTTAAAGAAAAAGCGTAAGTTCTCAAACTGTAAGGTGCATCAGACTCCCTTGGAGGGTTTCTTTAAGTGCAGAATGCAGGGGACTCAAGAATCTGCATTTCTTCCATGTTTCCACAGGATGCTTAAGGCGCCAGTCCCAGAATCATACTTTGAGAACCAACGGTATAAAGTACATGTGATTTAGTCACAAATACCTGGTGAGACAGGCCTTTCTGAGCACCCATCCACAAATGTCTCACCATGGAGTGCCAGCAGCCTCTGCCACCTGAGAGGCACAGATTCTGTCTTTAGCAGTTATCAACACAGCACAGATCCTAATACCAAACAGGGCTACTCTTTTGGACAAATCCATTTCCTCATTTGTACCATGGATAAAAACCTACCTTCAGAGGCTTGTGATTAGGTTTAATAAAGTACACACAGCAGTTACCAGATTCAATACTTGTCACTATCCTCTACTGCCCTTTATAGAACTACTTGTATCCTAACAAAGTACTGGAATCTGTGTTCATGAGAACTACAGAGTAAGGTAAAGTTAGTACTGAGACAGAGATGTGAATTTGAACAGCCCTACCCTCGCCAAAAGCATGCTAGGGAAATTCCATGTTCTGATTCCTCTCCTCTAGGACTGTCAATGGCAGGATACCAGCTCTGGTCACCATGGACCCCACTGGATGAGAGCTTCCAATGGCTGCGGCATACAACACCTACCCCTTCTTCCAAGCACCCCTTTAGGGCTTCCCCCTGCTTCCCACATACCCCTTCTGACCTTGAAGTGCAGCTGTGCTTTCAAGAGGTCACTCTAGTCCTAGACAGCCCTTTCCTGGAGCCTGGGGTGAGTCCCAAGTTGCCCTGTCACACATCAGAGCTCCGAACCATGAACAACAAGAAAGGGCTGGTCAGGAAGCCTCAGCCTGTCCGCCTCAGTGGAGTGGATTCTGTCTTTGGCAGGGTCATCACAGCTCAGCCACCAAAGTGGACTGGGACCTTCAGAGTTTCAGACAAGTCAGCCTTTTGCAAAATCATTAGCCGGGAGCACCAGTGGCCCACTGGACTTAAGGAACCTCAGATTCAGATGACAGTGACCATGTGCAAACAGATGTTACGCTCCATCCTCTTGCTGTATGCAACATACAAGAAGTGTACCTTTGCCTTGCAACATTCCAAGTAAAGGGTCCCATCTGATTCCTGTTCCTCACACCATGTCTTTCGCTATGTGCCTGAAGCTTATGTAGAGCTGTCCCTGTAAAGGAAACTGCTTGTCCCAGCTATTTTGCTTTCCAGTCAGGCAGTGACAATTCAGGAGCCCCTCTCCTCCCTTTCCCTCCAAAAATGGGCCAGTGACAGAGCAAGGGAGGAGAACATTTCCACTGTAAAGCTGAACAACCATTTGAAAGAGAGTCAAACTAGCACTGACATGTACCATGTGATAAAGAACCATTAAACCATATACACCAATGAGCCTACTGTGACCTCATTTCAACACTAAAACCACAATGAGGTGGAGAAACAAAGAATGTCAAGGAAGGAGATTATGGATTCCTATGTACATGAGGATAAAGGGGTCAAAAATGTGTATATAGGTCAATGATTAACCTCCCCACCAAAAAACAACATAAAAACCTAACCACCCACACCCTAACATTACTGGAGAGTATGAAAGTAGGTAGAAATATTAACAAATATTAAATATTAACAGTCTGGCACTGAAATAAGAGCAGAAGACATGAAGAGTTCCCCATTTTAGCTGAAGTGTATGCTTAATGTTTTATTTTTAATCAACTACAAGCCATTTTGTAGTATTCTTGTAACTAGATTATAGGTGTAACTCAGAATAATGTGGAAATAAAATTTATGCAAAGTTAACATGAGTTGGATGCTGCCCTTTTCACCTTTGTCTTATATGTCTACATAACCACCAAAAAATTTAAAATGCAGCCAAACGTTTGACTTTCTTTGAGCACTACAAGAAATCTGCCACTCTTCCAAAAAGATCACAACTGTGTTTTCATGTCAAATAAGACAGTCCTTTTAACAGGGAACAGATCATTTTAATTCTCCATTATTTCTCTGCACAAACTCCAATTCAGTCCCACCTACAAAGGAAATTCCAAAAGATCGCTGAGGTAGAACTTAGACTTTATTTGAAAACTGGTACAAGCTTAAATTGTAGAATAAATCCAGAGTTTCAAAACCAGCTCCCAAAGCCTAGAATCATGACTGTTCTGCCGTGTTCACTCAAATGGGTAAGCAATGCTACCTTCGTCTTTAATATAGTAGACGTTAAGCCACCGTCTTTAATGTTAGTAGACAATCCGTGAAATCCACAATTGAGTTGATTCAATAGAACCCCCTTTTTAAGGACAAAATAGGATGCTTCCAGTTAGGCAGACCGGCAGCATCTGTGACCCTGAACACTGTGGTGAGTGGCTGGCAAGGACGGGAAGGAGCACCTTTCTGTAGCCTACTCAGTCGTCATCACTCTCATCTTCATCACTCTCTCGCTCCTTTTCTCCATCACTTGCTTTATCTTCTTCGCCACCCTAAGAGGCAAATGATAATTATTTGGGGTCATCTGAGCAACCTCATGACTTGCAACACTGCTCCCACAGCATGTACAACTGCACTGTTTCACTGTTAAAACCAATGATAGGTTTAAACCATTCTTTTGAGAAAAGAATCAGAGGCTGCTCCATTCTCCTATCATGGCCTTAAAGCCTTGAAGCCAGATTTGGTATTCTTGAAGATGGTAGCCTTGAAGATGATAGAGGGAGCCACTTTGATACTGACTTAGGCCATTTGGCAACCCAACCATGTGTGATTTTTAAATAAGCTCACAGCACTACAGCATGTATATGACACAGGAATAAAATGGGCATTCAGTATAGAATGAAATGTTGGTTAAATTCAAAATACAACAGGAATCCAGCATAAGATTCTCTCTGATCTGCAAAATCTAATCTGAGAGGTTTGCTTAGGACAAAGCATCAAATAGAATACTGTCTGCCTCAAACTTTTTTATGAGAACAAGGTGGAGGCATTCGATACAAATAAAACAGAGAACCATGTAATAAAATAATTTTTCATACTAAGTGATCTTTTCACAGCCTCAAATGGCATTACAAATTATATCCAGATTCTTAAATCTGAGATTCTCGATATCTATAACCTGTCCAAATTGTAAGAAACTTTTATAAATATATTTTTCTTTGCTTTAAAATCTCAACAGCATCAGGAGTAGCCCAGAAGAGCATAAAGACTACCACTATTATTGTAGTCCTCAGTGGTGACAGCTTTTGATTCTGTGCTTTGGCTTTTACATTTCTATTTTGCATATTCAAACAACATGTTTAAATGGTTTAACTCATTCTTCTCAACACTCACAAAACACTTTGACCTATTCCTATCTCCCCTCTAAAATGGTTTCAGATATGAATTCAGGGAAAACAAGAGGCTATAATGGAAGGGAATTTTCAACTATAACATACGGCACAACCTGAGATACTCAACAGTGATTATAATAGTGTGTGTGTGTGTGTGTGTGTGTGTTTTCTGGCCCTCACAGAATTCACCTGAGATACTCAACAGTGATTATAATAGTGTGTGTGTGTGTGTGTGTGTGTGTGTGTTTTCTGGCCCTCACAGAATTCACCTGAGATACTCAACAGTGATTATAATAGTGTGTGTGTGTGTGTGTGTGTGTGTGTGTTTTCTGGCCCTCACAGAATTCACCTGAGATACTCAACAGTGATTATAATAGTGTGTGTGTGTGTGTGTGTGTGTGTGTGTTTTCTGGCCCTCACAGAATTCACCTGAGATACTCAACAGTGATTATAATAGTGTGTGTGTGTGTGTGTGTGTGTGTGTGTTTTCTGGCCCTCACAGAATTCACCTGAGATACTCAACAGTGATTGTAATAGTGTGTGTGTGTGTGTGTGTGTGTGTGTGTTTTCTGGCCCTCACAGAATTCACCTGAGATACTCAACAGTGATTATAATAGAGAGAGAGAGTGTGTGTGTGTGTGTGTGTGTGTGTTTTCTGGCCCTCACAGAATTCACCTGAGATACTCAACAGTGATTATAATAGAGAGAGAGAGTATGTGTGTGTGTGTGTGTGTGTGTTTTCTGGCCCTCACAGAATTCACCTAAGTGCAGAAGGCTTTTTTAGAGGGAATAGAGATGGCCACAGAAGGAAGTAATTATAAACTTGGGCGGGAGAAGTCCTGCACGTACCTCTGCTCCTTGGAATGATGTGTCACCCTCACTCTCATTTGCAGTGCTCTCCTGGGAATTCTGGGATATAATCTCTTCACCCTGATGGGCCAAGACAAATGGTGGGTTATAATGATCACACATGGGTCTCAAGGAGAGAAAGGCTTAAGTTTATAGGCAAGGCAAAGAAAGTCATTCAAATATGATCAAACACAGACACCAACCTATGATCCAGCAGCTAGAGAAGTGATAGTCAACCCAAGGCTTCTGAGATGCTTCTGGCTCTCACACAAATGCAGTTTTACAAAAGATTCATCTTTGTATTCTAGTATAATACTAGTTTTACATGGCCAGATTGTATTGGTGACTCTTTCAGGTAATGCTCAATATGATTCTAAACTTTCTCAAATACCTTAAAGTATGTGAACATGAACATCAACACATCAACTATATACAGGGCTTCCCTGGTGGTCCAGTGGCTAAAATTCTGCCTGCCAACGCATGGGACACTGGTTTAATCCCTGGTCTGGGGATATCCTATATGCCTCAAGCACCATGCACCACAACTATTGAGCCCACATGCAGCAATTACTGAAGCCCAAGAGCCCTGGAGCCCAAGCTCAGCAAAAAGGAGCCACTGCAGTCGGCAGCCTGTACAACTAGAGTAGCCCGTTTGCTGCAATGAGAGAAAGCCCTCAAGCAGCAATGAAGACACAGCACACCCAACAACAAAAATAGATAATTTTTTTAAATTGAATCTAAAAAAAAAAAAAGAAAACCCACACCAATTACAAATGGCCATTTAGAGGCTGAAAGATAGTATACTAAAGTGGTTTAGGAATACCAAATCTGGATGAGGACTGTTAGGACTCAAACCTTTTCTGCACTCATATTGCTGAATGGCAAGTTACTTAACCTCTCTGAGCTTCAATTCTCATAATAACAAGAGTATCTACCTAATAACACTGATGTAAAGAAAGGAAGCTAACACTATGGGGATTTCTTATTTTCATGTATGAATTATGAGACTCAGATATTATAAACATGAATGATAGGGGCTTGGGCTGTATTTGAAAAATGGTGTTACACCAAAGAAACAGTATAAACAACACAAGATTTCAGCCCATCAGTCAGACAATTGAAAGAAGTAAGAAATGCTAACTTGTTAAAATCAGTCAGAAAAAAAAAAAAAAAAAAATCAGCACAGAGAATAATTTCAGGAATAGAACAGACTGCTTTTAGAGGGAAAAAAAAAAACTAAACAACAAAAAAAAGTTTACTCCATAGTTGTAGAGAAAGGTTTTCCTGATCTGCTTCTCTGTCTGAGGCCTTTTTTATTAATACATCAATGGTATGTTTTGGTGCCTCTGCTGCTGCTGTTGCTGAGGGGTGCAACCTGCAACCAGGGCCCAAGAACAAAGTAACTTTAAGAGCTAAACAGTCACTTAAGAGAAAAGTAGTTTTGAGTATTGAGAGAGTGGAGCTTAGGTCACCTTCCTTAGATACTTTCCAATGCTCTCACAAAGAATAGAAGAGAAGGAGATTATCATTGGTAGGGTCCCAGGCTTACCTGCAAGTCCCGATTTTTAAGATTGCCCAGCCAGAAAGCCTCTCTGCAATTGTTGAGGATAAGCATGGCTTTCACTCGGCAAACTAACAGTTCCAGGGTCTTTTTGAGCAAAGGCACATGTTTGGTGAGTTTTGTGTCCTGGTGAATCTGAATGGAAACAAATGCAACCAATTCATCTGCATTTATCATCGTGCTTTCACGTTTCCTATACAGAAACTTTCGAACTCCTAACACCCTGAACACTCAACAAGAGCATAAGCCCTGCCAGTATAGACCAGAGACACATTCCCCAAATAGTAGTCTGGTAGAGTACTCTGAAAATTCTCCAAGCCAGGCTTCAGCAATACATGAACCATGAACTTCCAGATGTTCAAACTGGTTTTAGAAAAGGCAGAGGAACCAGAGATCAAATTGCCAACATCCGCTGGATCATGGAAAAAGCAAGAGTTCTAGAAAAACATCTATTTCTGCTTTATTGACTATGCCAACGACTTTGACTGTGTGGATCACAACACAATGTGGGAAATTCTGAAAGAGACGGGAATACCAGACCACCTGACCTGCCTCTTGAGAAATCTGTATGCAAGTCAGGAAGCAACAGTTAAAACTAGACATGGAACAACAGATTGGTTCCAAATAGGAAAAGGAGTATGTCAAGGCTGTATACTGTCACCGTGCTTATTTAACTTATATGCAGAGTACATCACGAGAAATGCTACGATGGATGAAGCACAAGCTGGAATCAAGACTGCTGGGAGAAATATCAATAACCTCAGATATGCAGATGACATCACCCTTATGGCAGACAGTGAAGAACTAAAGAGCCTCTTGATGAAAGTGAAAGAGAAGAGTGAAAAAGTTGGCTTAAAGCTCAACATTCAGAAAACAAAGATCATGGCATCCGGTCCCATCACTTCAAAGCAAACAGATGGAGAAACAGTGGAAGACTTTATTTTTGGGGGCTCCATAATCACTGCAGATGGTGACTGCAGCCATGAAATTAGAAGACGCTTACTCCTTGGAAGGAAAGTTATGACCAACCTAAACAGCGTATTCGGAGAGGGCAATGGCACCCCACTCCAGTACTCTTGCCTAGAAAATCCCATAGATGGAGGAGCCTGGAAGGCTGCAGTCCAGGGGGTCGCTGACTGAGCAACTTCACTTTCACTTTTCACTTTCATGCACTGGAGAAGGAAATAGCAACCCACTCCAGTGTTCTTGCCTGGAGAATCCCAGGGACAGGGGAGCCTGGTCGCTGCTGTCTATGGGGTCACAAAGAGTCGGACACAACTGAAGTGACTTAGCAGCAGCAAACAGCATATTAAAAAGCAAAGACATTACTTTGCCAACAAAGGTTCATCTAGTCAAGACTATGGTTTTTCCAGTAGTCATGTATGAATGCGAGAGATGGACTGTAAAGAAAGCTGAGCACCAAAGAATTGATGCTTTTGAACTGTGGTGTTGGAGAAGACTCTTGAGAGTCCCTTGGACTGCAAGGAGATCCAACCAGTCCATCCTAAAGGAAATCAGTCCTCAATGTTCATTGGAAGGACTGATGTTGAGGCTGAAACTCCAATACTTTGGCCATCTCATGTGAAGACCTGACTCATTTGAAAAGACGCTGATGCCGGGAAAGACTGAAGGTGGGAGGAGAAGGGGATGACGAGGATGAGATGGCTGGATGGCATCACCAACTCAGTGGACATGAGTTTGAGTAAACTCCGGGAGCTGGTGATGGACAGGGAAGCCTGGCCTGCTGCAGTCCAAGGAGTCGCAAAGAGTCGGACACGACTGAGCGACTGAACTGAGCTGAACTGAGAGTACTCTGAAGAGAATGGCAGTTGTCCTTTAAGCTAAAGCAGCCTAGAAGACATATCACCAATACCTCTCAGTTCCTCATCATAATCTCTCATTGATCAATTACCAATGAATTTACCTAAAATATTCTTGAACACATATTATACTGACATTAATCAATAGAAAGTACCCCTTTGTAGTGGAGGGAGTCCTTAAAATTCCACTGTTCAGCACCTTAAAAATTTATAAGCAGGGGAGGAAGTGAATGACAGGCACTGGGTGGAAGAATCAAGGGCTTGCCAGTGACTTCACAATTCCACGGTTCTGTGCCCCTTCAGACAAAAAGTGACAAGGACTCAACTGTACACTTTAAGTGGAAAAGTCCTTGAATGCTAAAATATTCTAAGAGACAGATGTGTTCCTTGACTAGGAAATAATACAGCAGAAAAGCTCTAAAAACAGCTGCTTTTAGAACTCCTTCTCATCTCCAGCAGAGTCATCACTTCTATAATATTCCTTCTGCCCAGAGTATGGTACGTAGTTACACACCCACCAACATTCTCTCATCAAAGAAGAGGCCCCAGAAGAAACAGGGCTATGGAGTTTGAGTCAAATTTCAGATGCAGAAATTTCCCTAGAGATGATTACCCAATCTCAGCCAGCAACTGAGGCTTTGACCACTCTGATAAACTGCCTTTGGACAGACATAGTCTCAGAAATAAAGACTTAAGAAGGGTAAAAAAGGAAGAAGGCACTGGAGGCCCTGGGTCTCCAAAGAGCAACCACAGATTAAACCAACAATTGTGACCTGCTTTCCCTCTTACCTTGGAATGCCCACACAGGTGATGAAGCAGTCTCGTGCTCAACTGGAAGGTTTCCAGTAAGCTCAGAACATCTTCCTACAACCAACAACACGCACAAATGCCGTATGAAACATTCTCATTTCACTTTACGTGCAAGATATCCTTGCAACCAAGAGTACCAAAGACATCAAGCCTCAGGTTCTGCCATAGATGGACAATCATCTCTTTTTCAAACTGACGTAGTGTTGATTTAAACTTCAGGTGTACAACACAGTGATTCATAATTTTTCAAGTTTATATGGATTTGGCCCTCAAACAGAAGGAGGAGTGCTCACTGGCTGTCCTCCCCTCTCTTTCTGCGCTATGAGGGACCAACCAAATATTGTGAGAGTGTTCTGCAAAGTTCAACTTGGTAAATATATGCAAGAAATCATCTCCTGGACTTGCCTGGTGGGCTAGTGGTTAGGACTCTGGGCTTACAGTGCAGTTTATGACACAAATGAGTTTTCTTTCCTTTTTTTATAATTCCTGAGACCAGACCCAGAAAAGTACACAGGAACAAATGACACACTAATATGTGAGGTCCTGGGACGGCAGTAGCATAATAAAACCAGGCTAAAAGAAACCATCCTCGGCTCTGGAGCAGAAGTCGGAAGGTGGTCCACTAGGGAATCGTCAGTCCTCCATGGGCGTCTCTGGGACAGCTGGTGACCAGAGGTGCCTGCGTCAGTCTGTGTCCAGAGCCGGGGTGAGGGAGCTGTCCCCATGGCTGCCCAGGAGCCGCTGTGGACATACTTTCTGAACCACTACACAGAGCATGCCTGTGCTCTCTGCTCTCAGTTCTTACCCGGTGTTTTCTAAAACTGAAATCTAGGAGCGGCATACACTGCTTCAGAAATGCTTCCACAAAGAGACGCCCATACTGAGGAAGAGAAGAGAGAAGCTGGTGAGGACCTCTCGCTGAGGTCTTTCGTGGGAAATGCCCCTGCCTGAGGCAACATAGCATTTCTCAGACCAGAGTGTTTATTTTCTTTTATATGTAAAAAATAAATCGGAAAGGGTTCAAAAGGTTAATTCAGAGAATACAGCTTAATGCAAAGGCTAAACAGGCCTGTTTCGCCCTGAGTTAAGCATCCTTACCTGCCTCACACACAGTCAATGTGCGGGGTATTGCTCAGCTTGAGAATGAGAGCACAGAGGAACTGAGGGGAGCCCCTGCTCCCAGAGGGCAACTTACTCTCAAAAGGAATAAACTGGGTAGAGCTGAGGAAGCACATGACCAACTGCCCAATTCACCCAGGAAAAGGACTCCCCCTTCTCAACCATCCCTCACACTGGCATCAGTGCGGGGTGTGAGTAAAGAGGAAGAGAGAGAGAAAAAAAA
>NW_011494743.1:4257817-4288824 GCF_000754665.1 Bison bison bison | reverse complement strand
AAAAAAAAAAAAAAGAGGAAGAGAGAAGCCAGGAGACAACAGTATGGGGCACCATCTCCTGGAAGGAACTGCTGGGAAAGGGGAGAAGCATTCTCCCTACTGCCTTCCTTAGCTCTTAACCCAATGTGTTTATCACCAAATCTAGGGCTAATCCAGGATATTCCCCTGGAGGATACCAGAAGGCCAGCTCCCACATCGATGAGGCCACCCACGGGCTTTAAAAAGAGGACTCACCCACTCCTCCTTCCTTCCTGTTGACTGGGAAGGAATGGCAGGGAGTGACTACTGCTCCTTAAGCCAATCATCCTAGTTCTAAGACTAAGTTTTCAAACTCATAGGAAAATTGGTTTCTCTGGTTATCCAACTAATATAGGAAAACATATCCATGGTCTTTTATAGACTACCTATCAGCAGAGATTCTGGAGACTGGCTTGTGGGCAAGGTATTAAGCAATTCCACTCAGCTGATCCAAAGGAAGAATTAACACTAAAGAGGGCCCAGTCTATTGCTCACCTTCAAACACGCAAACAGAACAGGACGACTATCAAACACCTGGAAAGATGAAGGACAAGAAACCAGAGCTGAGATCTGCTCCTCTGAGCACCCCAGCCTCTTCCCCACCATGCAAAGCACAGCTCTGAGTGTTGTACAGACGTCTAAAATGAAGGAGGCACATCAACATGTCAACAAATCAATCACAAAGAATAAAGTAATCACTGTAACTGAAGTTCAAGAAAAGAAGAGGGGAGCATAGAGGAACAAGGAATTGATTCCAACAGGGAATGTTAAGATGGCATTGCAGAGATCCCAAACCTTGATGGGAAGCCTGAAGAAAGAGGCAGAAAGGAAAGAAAAACATTCTAAGCTTGGGGAACAGTCTGGGCAAAATCATGGAGTGGAGGAGAGCAGAGTGTACATGAGGGATAAAGAAGGCATTCAAGTTGGAAGATGGAGACCATGGGGAATGTGCTCAGATTCATGGTGTGGTGAGAGAGTATGGGAGAATGACGGGTGGAAGGAGTCATTAAATAGTGAACAGTATGGCACAGACTGGAAGGAGGAAGGCAGAGAAGAGAAAGACACTGCACAGGAAGCAGGGATGGTGTTATCCAGGATGGGCAGGGCACAGGGACAAGATGGGGAAACAGGTGCCCAACAAAGGGTGGGGAGGAGCTGAGTGGGTCCATTTTGGAAGTCAGGCCCCTTGGCAGTTTCTGCAGTTAGCCAGTGAGATGGAACAGGGAGCCTCTCCATACTCACCTTTATCAGGTTGATGAGGATACTGAAGTCTCGAACAGCCATGTTCCAGTAGAGGAGCTTCTCTTCATGAATCTGGGGGTAGCCAAATATACAGCCATCTTTGAATTGCAGCCAAATACTTCTTTTACCATGTTCCCACTAACATATGATTCTTGAACTACAGAGCTCTACAGAGATTTTAAACCAAGTATCCTCCTAAACAGATGTGGCAACCAGTGAACCCAGTAGATGGTTCGGAGGCCTGCATATATGGTATCACTAGGGTACCTTATTGAGACTTTCTAAGAAGACAACTCCTCTTCAATAACTTACAAGTAGGAAAAAGCTTCTGCAACATATCCCTGTAGTTTCTCTGATTCCCTAAGCAAGCTCTTGCTCCTAGAAGGCTAGCTCTGCTCTGGTTAGCAGGTTGCCAAGGCCTAGGACCACAGCATCTGAAACAGGCTTGTTAACCTTATGCCAGCTCACAAGTTGCAGCTGGGTACATGAGGCTGCAACCAAAGATATTTTTTCCAGACTAGGTCTATGGAGTCCAAGGTTATCCTTAGGAAGTAGCAGGGAAAACAGCTTAATTCTCACTTCCAACTAGAAGAAAGGACATCAAGAACTCTTCGAAAAAAGTTCTGGATCTCAGTAAGTTAAAGGAAACAGCTTAGGAGAAAATTCTAGACCCAAGGAGAACAACCAGAATCTTCCGAATAATCCAGAGTCTGCTTCCTGAGGTGGGACAATTTGACTCACCTGCTGTGAATCTGCTGCTGTTCCAGCCTGAAGACCTTTCACTGTCTTCTCTAGTTCAGCCATCATTACTCGGAAGAAAATGACGAACGTGGTCCTACAAGAGAAAAGTATGACACTCACACAATGATGCATTCATCACAAAGAAAGTCCTGGGATGAAACCAGGGAACCCAAAGTGATTTCCCTCCCCACCTCTGGAAACATGCTTTCACTAGGGTCTACTCTAGGAGGATGTGAGAGCAGGAAGGATTTAGAAATGAGCCAAGAAGACGGCCTGTGAAACCATGGGATTAATTTCATGAAGGGAGAGTGTGGTGGCAGAGAAAGAGCAGGAAAGTAGTGGTCAGAAGATTCAACTTTAAGTTTCTAGTTCCAAGCAAGCTTCCTCTCTAAAGCTCATTTTCCTCATCAGTAAAACAGGGGAAATGATATCTATCTCACAGATTCATCTAAAGGATCAAATGAAATAAGGAATATAAGAGTGCATTATAAACTATAAAGACCATATGAATATCAGATAACCACTGATACTATGAGACACAAAACCCATTAAGTGACACATATATGGTTAGACACAATAACCACTGTATCCTTCTAAAGGTGGTTAAAATATTGGAAAAATAATTTCACATATAAAGGGTGAAAGCACTGAAAAAAGTTTGGTGATTAAATATCCAATGTCTCTAAAAACTGTAACTACTGAAAAGTCATTCCTCAATAATATCCTTTCATATGGGCGGGGTGAGGACTGCTTGAAGCTTGAAGGGAATTCACAGCAGACATTCTATGTGTTGAACAAATGACTGCACATACCTTCTGTATCAGAACTAGATAAAGAGTAAGGTAGTTATTTGGAACCTACATACATTAGTATGATTCTAACTTACGGAAAGGACTAGAGGAGAGTGCTGCCTTACCAGGTCAGTGTAGGGAATGTGGAAGAAGAGGCTTCTTTTGGAGAGTTGATCAGCTCTGGGACACCAACACCAGCAATCTCCTCTATGGCCTTCAGTACACTGTCTGTGTGCTCCAGGTAGATGCTGTATTGATAGCCACAGGAGTATGAACACACATTACAGAATTTCTAAATCAAGATTTCTTTCTTGAGACATATCCAGGTACTAAGCTTTAAACCAACTATTAGCAATTATTTTATTAATCTATTTTTTGCTACGCCACACGACTTGCAGAATCTCAGTTCCCCGGCCAGGAACTGAACCCAGGGCCACAGAAGTGAAAGTGCTGAGCACTAACCAGTGGCTCACCAAGGAATTCCCAACATTTATTTTTAATAACATAAAGATTCCAATTACTTTTCAGGAGTAAAGGAAATGATGTCTCCATTAGAAATACAGTTAGACACCATGAAGTGATGGCTGTGTCTTAGATATGGTAGGCAATAATAAATATCTGACTCATGGGTTAACAAGGCAGGATACAACAGCAGACTCCTCCACTTCCTCTATGATTTGATTTACTAAAGAATTGACAGCATAAAACAGAACTAGAGGATCTGAAAATCCACATATTCTAAATTACATTAATTTCACACCTATTTCACTGCTTCCAAATTATCATCAACCAAGATAAATTTCTCAGTTTTTTACCAAACAAGGGATCCAAACAGGGGCAAATGGAAGGCTATTTGGCTTGTGGACAGAAGCTGAGCCTCTTACCCAAGCAAAGCCTGGAGCTGGTCATTAGGAATGCTGCTCCTCTCTTTCTCTCCACTAGGCCACACTCGACAGAGGAACTGTTTGGCCAGGGAAGCTGTTGGTGAAACAACACAAATTTGATTCACGGAAAATGAACTTAATTCTTGTTTTGCAGTCTTTGGGGGATGATAATTGATCAAAAACGTTATTCTTTTATATTTACTATGAAGTTCCTATACTAACAGACAATTTTGGGGGCAGGGGGGAAGCTTTCATGAGTTCCTGCTCTATTAGTCCTTCTACCAGAAATAAACCCATTTCTCTAAGACCTAACATGCCCCACCCTTTTATCCTGTCTTGACACAAACATGAACCATACAGACACACAGAGTAAGGAGTGCTGCTGGGCAGTGGGAAGTCATCTCAGGTACTCCTTGGCAGGCCAGTAAACAATAAACAGTATGGGCCTCCAAGGTTCATGTAAAACCCTCCCCCTTTAAGGAACAGGAATAAAGGTTTTGCATTTTTTCTTGCTTTCTGTGTGTGCTGCCAATTAAGATTTATCAGTGAGATGCATTCTAAGAGCGATGTCAAAAGATAGTTAAAGAAAAAGATCAGGGATGGGACCAGACTTTTCTTTACACTTAATCCTGATTTCTCCTTTCTGTCCCATTTTATTAACTTAATGGCTTATGTTTTTCTGTCAAATGTCTCAGATACTTAATAACAACAAAAAAAAAAAGGGAAGGATATGAATAAACAAAAGTTAAACAGCAAATCCAGCCAAGTAAACTAACCACACTCAGTTTAAGCCATGTCAGCAGAGCTCAGACATAGCTCCTACTGGGACTATGTCCTTCTTGGTATAGAAAGAGAGCATATCCACAGTGATGGAGAGATTTGCTTGTAAAATTTACAAAGTTCCAGGAAGCCCCAAGTTTACTAGTCTATTCATGAAGGAAAAAAAGAGGATCCATCACCAATTTGTCTTTTGTTCTCAGCAGGAGCTGTAGATTTCTCCAAAATGACCATCAAAAGTCTAAGGAGATAAACAGCACACTGGAAACTGGGAATGCTGGCATGGAAATTCTGCAAGTAATGGAAGCTCTGCCTGTAAAGAGACAAAAAAAAAAAACAAAAAAACCCACCATCACAAGTATTACAGATGTGTCTAAATCCATGAGTTATAGAAGTCCACTGAAATGCCTGATTGTCTAAGCAGAATCCTCCTCATTTGCAGGTGCTTTAGTAGAACCTTCTTTCAAGATCTTATGGAGAAATGTAACTTTGTATGGAGAAAGCCAGGGTGTAGAGGCCTGACCCAGTGTATGGGATGCTGGCATTGAAGAGAGTCATGTATGCCAAGATAACCAAGTGCTAGCCTAGGCCATGCTGATATGTGCAACCTCGGGTAAATTATTTACTCTTTAAGGCAAGAGGCAACACACTGAGTATAATGTTTAAATTATGGGTTAAGGTAAAAGGAAGGTGCAAGGACAAGGGACAAGGTAAAAGGAAACGATAAAGCAGAACTTGATAAATGTATCATATGTAGTTAGCTTTTCGTGTTCTGAAGTAATAGCAGATGAAGAAACACAATTAATCTAAAATCATAGTTAAAATAAAACCAGAGTCAACTACTGATTGGTGGAAAGTAAGTCAAACAAATTTAAAAGAACTGTATCGAAAATAAAATGAGGTGCTAAAGGCAGACTGCGGACTCAGTGATGGCCTAGGCTCTCAGGGGAGGTAGGGGAAAGACCAAACTGCTCTGGGTGAAGCTGGGGCAGAGGCTGAAGCCATGCTCCTTAGAGCTCTTTGTCATCTCCTGTGCTCTCAGTCTATGCTCCTCTTCTTTCAAGATGCTGCTGCTGCTGCTAAGTCACTTCAGTCATGTCCGATTCTGTGCGACCCCATAGACAGCAGCCCACCAGGCTCCCCCATCCCTGGGATTCTCCAGGCAAGAACACTGGAGTGGGTTGCCATTTCCTTCTCCAATGCATGAAAGTGAAAAAGTGAATGTGAAGTCGCTCAGTCGTGTCCGACTCTTAGCGACCCCATGGA
This sequence comes from Bison bison bison, assembly GCF_000754665.1. Classification (NCBI taxonomy): domain Eukaryota; kingdom Metazoa; phylum Chordata; class Mammalia; order Artiodactyla; family Bovidae; genus Bison; species Bison bison. The sequence goes on along the minus strand of NW_011494743.1, from coordinate 4,283,105 downwards.
CTACAGCCCACCAGACTTCTCCATCCATGGGATTTTCCAGGCAAGAGTACTGTAGTGGGGTGCCACTGCCTTCTCCTTTTTCAAGATGAGGGAAGTGATAACTGACTGCTACCTAATTATCCAACCCAATTAGGAGACAGAGTAGGTACCTAGATAATCAAGAGTTGACTACAGCTGGCTGGCACTTTCATCATTGTTACCTGAAAATACAAACTTTACAGGATGAAGGATACATGAGGATTTAGTTTGATTTATTCAACAGTTTCTAAAGTTTCAGGATATATCTGAATACACAGATAAGAAAGCTCACATAAATGAGGAAAAGGCACTGAAAACACCAAGTTATCTCCAAGAAATCTTGCCTGTTTTATTCCTAGGAATTTCTTTAGATAACTCTCAGGGACATGCGGTCCAACCCACCTGAGCAGCTCCTCCACGGATTGGTCACGCTCTCCTGGCTTCAGTCGGCTAGTAAGGATCCCAAGGGCTGAGTATAGTAAATTATTATTTTGAAGTTGACAGAATCCACTCCTAAAGGCAAGTCAAGGAAAGGTAGCTGAGCTCAGTTTCAGGAAGATTATGTGGACAGCATTTAAGGATCCTGGCCACTATTCTGTACCATCAATAAATCAACAGAAGAACAAGAACTCAAGTACTGAAGGTACTCAAGCGCTAAATCTAGTCACAGCTCTGAATACCAGACTAGAAGCTGAAGGGTACCCTAAACAGTCTTTTCTTAAGGATCTATAACAGTCCTCCTCCTAGGTTTATTTCCAAGGGAAAAAAAAACTCTCCTTTATTGTATACATTTTAGAGATAACTGTCAATCTTCTCAAAACAAACAACAACAACAAAAAAATAGGAATAATTTTGTGAAACTGCTTAAATCAGTGTCTAATCCATACCAGATTAAGTCAAATCTTGACAGTTCTGTCTTCTGATTGTCTTTCCTACTATCTCTTCCTTTCCAAGCCAAGACCATCACTCTAGGCCAGGCCCTTATCATCATCCCATGCATGGATCACGCCAACATCTTTTCATTGGTCTCTTTGGCTGCCTTTCCAATCCATTTAGGCCAGCATGACCCTTCTTTTGCCTGACCTTCAAGGCCCAGCACAACCTGACCCCCTAGAACTTTCACTCCTCTAGAAACATTTCCACATCACCAGTGGTAGCCTCTCTTCCCTTCCACAAATTAATTCTGAGGGCCTATAATGTTGTATTTTTTTTTTCCTGAATAGCTTTTTTAAAGTGTAATGGACATACACTAAACTGAATGCATTTAAAATGGTGAATTTGATTCGTGACTTATACACAAATCCAAGAAACCATCACCCCAATGAAAATAATAAACATATCTATTCCTAACAGTTTCCTCGTATTCTTTTGTAATCCAGCCCTCCTTCCATCCTCCCACCCAATGAGAGGCAACCACTGAACAGTTTTCTGTCACTACAAGATTATACACTTTTTCTAAAACTTAATATAACTAGAATCAAGTACTACACACTCTTACAGTCTTGGTTTTTATTCAGTATAATTCTTTTTTCATCCATGTTGTTGCATTTAGTATTCTACCACATAGAGACACTACAATTTGTTATCCATTCACCATTTTATGACATTTTAATTGTTTCCAATTTGAGGATATTACAAATGAAGCTCCAATAAATATTCATATAGAAAACTCTGTGCAGACATATGCTTTCATTTCTCTTGGATAAATTACTACTTTTACTAGCAGTAAAATGGTTGGGTGGTATGGTGGGTATATATCTAACTTTCTGATGAACTGCCAAACGGTTTTCAAAAGCGAGTATACCATTTTACAGTCACAACAGCAGCATGTGAGAGCTCCAATTACTCTATATCCTCACCAGCACTTGGCAAGATAAGTCTTTTTACTGCATCCGTGCTGTAATTTTAATTTGTATTTTCTTAATAACTAACACTGCTGCACATCTTTGCATATGTTTACTTGCCGCTCACATATCTCCTTGATTAAGCATCTGTTCAAATCCTTTGTCTGGCACTGTTTTTAAGTACTGAGAATATGATAATGGCTAGTCTAGGCCTTCATAGAGCTCACAGTCCAGCAGGGAAGACAGATGAACAAATAATTATAATAAAATGTGAGAAGTTTTATCCTAAGAGTATTAGAAAAGAAGTGGGGATAAGAGAGGCAGAAAGATTTACCCAGTCTAGGGGTCAGGGAAGATGGTCCTGAGGAACTGAAGTTTAAATCCAGATCTCAAGGATGAGTTAAAAGAGACGGGGGGTCAAGGAAGGTGAAGATCCTGGCAGAAGGATGAGTATGTGCAGCCTTCTAGGTAAATGCTATATAGGGTGCTGAAATTATTTCAGTATAACTGGAGGGCAGAGTGCACCACAGTGAGAAGAACAGCAGGAGTCAGATAATAAGTCCTTAGAAGCTAAGTAGAAGAGATTGAATTCAAGAGAAATATAACGGCAATCAGAACAAAGGTGGGATAAGATATGATCAGATTTCTGTTGGGAAGATCACTTTAATTGCTGTATGAAGGAGGGACCAAAAGAGGAAAAGTGGAGGCAGAGAGAGACTAACTGTAAAGCTGTTCTAGGTCTGGTGAGAGATAACAGGAGTCTGGAAGCAGTGGAGAAAGAGAGGACAGGTAGCCATTTAGATGTAATCTAGAAGATAAACTCAATAGGATTTTGTGATCAGATGCGGAACAGAGAAAGGGTAGAGAGAAGGAAAGGGACAAAGAAAAACTCCTAGCTTCTAGCTCAGGCAACTGGTGGTGCCATCTGTCTCGCCAGGGAAAGCTGAAGGAGTGGTGGGGAGGATGAAACACGCTTTGCATGTGATGAATCTGAGCTGTCAGTGACACCGGTATAAGGAGGAGCTGAGTAGGCAGGTGGGAGTTAAATGCCTGTAGCTCAGAAGTTAAATTTTAGCCCAAATTTAACCTTGGTTGAGACTGCCCAGGAAACCTGTATGAGAACAGAGAGGCCAAGACCCAGCCCTGAGGAACAGAAGCATGTAAGGGACACACCTCCCTCATTTCTACTCTTGTCCATGCCGTGCCTTACAGTTTCTTCCTTTACTCCCCAAAGCCATCTACCCTCCAAGGGCCCCATCAAGTCCCACAATTTCATGAAGGCATCCCTAGACACCCTGGCTTACATTGCCTGCAGCTCTTTACCACACAATCTGGAATTTATCTACAACTTGATGAGTAACAACTTCTTACAGCACTCACCCTGGGCTATTAGGGAAAGGGTGCCACAGCGAACTAGCCAAGAATCAGATGGCTAGATTTGTTACAGGTTAGAAAAGAGCAAGTCATCTGATTTTCAAATGAGTTAGTAACAGATAAAGTGTGCCAAACCAAATTAAATGATGCAGAGACAAAAACACTTCAGAAAAAGTAAGTGTCATATTGACATAACCTTTTGGAGTCCTTTTCTTCTTTTCTACACCTCAGTGCCTTGGTGACTGTCAGGTAGAAGCAAGGACATTCTTGATTATCTCTACCTACTGTACTTGCCACATACTCACCAAGCAAAAAGCCCATGAAAAATCTGCAGTAGCCTCAGATAGCAGGAAGACATTGTGTGGTACTCTTGACCTTTAATTCCAGGTCCATCAACTACACCATGATTCTCAGCAGTTAAGCACTACAAGGGAAAGGTGCTTTTAAGACTGTTGCTTTAGCAATTGCCATCATTTTCCTTCAAGATTTTTCAGCCAAAAATGAAATCTCTTGTTCATTTAGCAATTTCTAAATCTCTATAATGATAAGATAGGCTTCTGACCTGAAAATAGTTGTGAATGTTCTCCAGATGGTTACACATGGGGTTCAGCAGTTGAACAACCCTAAACGCGATTTCTGAGGCAGATCTCTGGTGGAGATGTGAGAATCCAATATTCCGGTTTCCTTTGCTCTATAATAAATTCAGAGTTACTAGGAAAGAAACTGTTGGATAACTTCTTTGAAACTAAGAGTCTGTTATGGGGTTTAATCAAACCTTGTATCAGCAGGTAGAGCGAAAAGAAGAAACTAGGGATATATTTTGACAGAGGAAACTCAACTCAATCTTCAAATAACCAAGAGATTGGCTTTTATAGAGTACACAGTGTTTGAGACAGGATCCCCTGGAGGAGGGCATGGCAACCCACTCTAGTATTCTTGCCTGAAGAATCCCCATGGACAGAGGAGCCTGGCAGGCTACAGGCCATAAGGTCTCAAAGTCAGACACAATTGAGCAATTAAGCACAGCACAGTGTTTGAGAAGTACAAACCCCAAATTAGTAATGAGATAAAGCTCACACAAAAATAGAAATCATTTAGTCTAATAAGAATGTAGACCAAATATTAAATTCAAGAAGAATCAAGTAACTGGATATATTAAACATTCACACCTAAAACTCTCTCATTTTGCTGTTCCTATCATCTATTTGCTTCCCCAGATGCTACATGCATTGTCCATTAGATACACACTTGAGCTTGTGGACTGTTCTAGACAGCCAACTACCATGCTGAGCCTTGGACAAAGGCTGTTTGGGAGGGTATTAAAACCAAAACCCAAGCAAAGAACAGGATTCAGGAATTCTCAGGGCATTTGAAAATACATCTTCTGTTTTGGGTGGCTTTTTGTTTTCTCGGTTTTAGAGTTCCTTTCTAAAGCAAGGTGACTGTGGGCTGGCAACAGGCCTACCACCACGCTACCCAAAAACTATCAGAGAAACTGACAACTTATTCACTACTAAGACCTCTTTGTTTCCAAATCCACAGGACAGGCCCTGTGCTCCTGTCTGTATTAACCTTGAGGAAGGGGACTCTCCTGGCCACAGGTGTTAGCATGTTGTCCAGCTTCTGGGTGAGATCTTCCAGCAAGAAAAGCAGTTCAGGGGGCTGAAGTTGCACAACTTCTGCAGCCTGTTATAAGGAAGAAGGAAAGAATAATTCCCAACATGCTCTAGCCATCTTTTGGGGATACAGTCCATGTTTTTACTGTCTACAATGTGTAAAGAATATGATCATTACCAAAAGAAAGGGGGAAATTTCCCCCACCTCACATAAATGACTGTTGTGCTCTGTCAACAAATCAAAGTCATGCATTTCCTAAGTAAAACAAAATTTAAAATTATTAAATAGTAATGAGGCAGTATAGTTTTAGAAGACACACTTTTTCTCTAGAAATAAATGCCTCTTGTATATCCTTCCAGCTATGGACCAGTGATGCCTTTCCTAAATACCTTGGGATTAAAAAAAAAAAAAAAAAAGACTAATTCAAGAAATTTTTGCTTTTCTCTATTCATTAAATAATTCTTTCGCATTTTCTCTCCCTGAAACGTTTCACTACTATTAAGATAAGACTGGCAGAATCGTTATAAGTGCGTTGCACTACCAGAAATAGAATGGATCCAATGCAGTCTCACTTCAAATTTTTCACTTAACCGTACATTTATGGAGAATCTCCAAGTACAGGCTGATATAGAAATACTGAAAAAACAAAACATTCTTATAAAAATACACATTGTAAAAATCTATGGCAAAAATCCACACCATTGTTTTTTTTAATTTTTTTAACCTGGAAAACCTCTACCTTCTGGTGAAATCCTGTATCAGAAAGTACCTTCTCTGTGTAAATGTCCTCCACTTTCAAGTTCATTATAAATACCATTCTTTCCTCAGAGTTTCACTGGTACTTGGTTCAGATCATCCACATAGCATGTACTACTGGTTGTCTACTTCCTTTATTAGATTATGAGCTATTTGAAGGCGAGCATCATGTTGGATGTACTACTGAATTGCCAATGTCTAGGTGAGTGGCAAAAAACTGACTCAACAAGTATATCATGGACACTGAACAAATATCATGAAAAAGTGAAAAGAACACTGAGTAACTATAAACCAAAATAGTGCTGCTTTATAAAGTAATCCAAACAGCTGGTTATTAGCAACCTAAAGTAAGGATCACACCATTAGCATGATCTTCTGTAATGTCTAATGTACTATTAAGAAAAAAAAACAACCAAAACTTAGATTTATAAACATCAAGATGATGAGGATAATTATTTATCTACTTTTTCACATATAAAGGCTTTGGAAGCCAGAGTCCTACTTCTCCCAGTGTCATGGTGTTTTTTGTGAAAAAGGAAGAGAGCTGCGGAACTTCCTAAAAAGAGACTAAGTTCTGGGATCTCAGTTCTGTCACTTACTTCGGTGTGCATTTCAGTATCTAAGATGAACTTGGTCACAAGCCCACAACGCAGAATAGAGAAGACCTCAATGTCCATTTCTCGGAAAAAAGCGTGGTAATTCTGTAATGACACTGATGTCTTTTCTTCTTTCCCTCTGAATTCCTAAGAAGTAAGAGTAACCAACAGAACAAGGTTTCTTTATTAATCTAATTTTAAATGAAGGTTTCAAAGTGCAGTTAAGCATTTACTTTATACAAAAAGTTACACTTCATTACATTCTTTTATCAACTTTCTTTTTCCAAGGTCTCAAAATATTCCTGAGACAGAGTACCCAATGTAACACTGGGATATAGGTTGCACACTGAGACTCTTGATTGGTTTCCACTTAGGGATGAACTACTAGGCAAATCAAGGCACTATGGTGTGGACCAGAAAACTGTGAGCTTATGGACCAAAAAATCTGGCTTCAAACCCTTGCTCAAGCACTTATTAACTGTATAACTTTGAACAAGTCACCTACTCTCTCTGGGTCTTAAGTTTTCTCATCTATTATATATAGGTATCAATACTAAACTTGATTTTGGGAAGATTAGAGGAGTTATACATAACAAATACTCACAAACAATAGCTAAAGAACAGAAATAACTGGGATCCATGTGGTTTAAGCAATTTCACAAACCAACTCTGTGAGTGGTACTATTATAGGAAATTGTTAAGTATCTGTATTAAGAAACTATGCTAAGCATTTTGTGTTATCTCAATTCACTGAGAAGGGAATAATCTGGGATCAGATGAGGAAAAAAAGCTAAAAGAAGTATACTTAGAATACATCCAAAGACAGAATTTGATAATTGCTACAAGATAATTCAAAGTACTCCTGGGGTGCAAAAAAGGGAGTAATATGATCAAGAAAATAATGAGAAGAACCAGTGTGTGGTAGTGATAAATATTTCGAGTCTCACCCAACCTCTGCTACTGACAGGGTCACTCCAAGGCCTATCAGAGTTTGTTCACCTCTCCTTTCCATAACTTTTCTCTCTGTGAAATGCATAGGATAATGCTAGCCCTTGCTAATTTCACTGGGTTGTTACACATCTTCATGGAGATTCATCATTCCAATACCTTTTCCTGTTGGCTCCTCTCAGCTAGTGTAGGGTCACATTCTGAATTATCGTCCTTTGAAAGCACATCAGGGGAGGATGTTTTGCCGCCATCTGCTTTTCGTTTCTTTCCTCCTTATGTTTCAAGAGGAGAAAAGTAACTGAAATAATCAGTAATCTTGTTTGCGAAATATCACTGCCTTCAAGAAACAACCTGCTAAAGACTACCTAGAGATGAAGAAGTTAATTTTATAACCCTAAGTTACGGTTCATTGATAACCATGCTAAAGAACGGGTTCAGTTATATAACCTCTCCCATTACTGATGCCTTGACACACATAACCTCTAAGTCAATTCAACACAACACATAGGAGGACACGGAATAAGAGGAAAAGAAAATACCTGTCTTTCCTTTCATTCTGATTTTTGCTGAAACAGCAGTACTGGTATGAGGTGTTTCTTCTAGAGTTTCCAAGTCAAAGTTTGCAAGGGGAGGAACATAGTCTGGGGTGACTGAAACAGAGAGCAGGAAGCTCAATGTATACCAACCATATACCACTGTTAAACTTGAATGATCATCACCCAAGTAGCTAAAATCTAGCTTCCAGAACTACCAAGCATGGCTGACTACCTATCAGATGCTTGCAGGTCATGTGACACTAACCATTTTGGCACAGTAAAATGGCCAAAGATAACTTATAGAAATACTGCATTAATTGATTATGGTCAACATAAAATCATTCTAAATAAAGATATAAAGTACCCAAACAGCTAAGAACTAAAAATAAACTTACATTTAAAATCTAAAGATAGTAGCAATATTTGGTCACATAGTTGTTTTACACACAATTATTTAGATGAGAGCCTGAGGGAGGCTCTGTTTTCCCCAGAAAATCAAGCTAGAATTGTAAAACAAGTTTTCTTAATGGTCAGAGGGTATCAAGAGGCCTCTCAGCTGTACTCATGATGATGTTCAGGAAGGTAAAGGGCACTGGAAGTTTGACATCTGAAGAACCAAAGTAATTTACAAAAGCCCAACCAATGTTTTATATCTTGTCTTTTCTCAAACACCAAGGTCTCCTGGAGAAAACAATGGGAGGAAAATGGCTGTATTCATTTTTAAAAATTTCTGTTGAGCAAACATTTTCTAGTCCCACATGAATTAGGGGCAGCTATCATCGAGTCTGGCTTAAAGGCTGTCCTCTTATCTCCTCACTATTGCCCAGCAGGGTTCCCAGCCGGGACCCTTCCCTCACCTGCCAAGTGCTTTTCCAGGAGTTGCTGCAGTTCTACAATGTGCTTTAATCGGGTGAGCACCTTCCCCTTCATCTCGGGCAACTTTTGCCGACAGAAAGCATTTACAACCTGTAGAAGTACAAATCATATCTGTGAACTGTTCAGATTTTAACCTCATTTGCATTATTCAGCAAAGGCTAAAAGAGCCATTCAGTGAAAGGATCCGTGAGCCGAGTGAGCAATATCAAAGTCTTCTCAGCAAGGTGCTGCAGAGAAAAAACACCCTGGGCCAATACAGGAGGACCTAACTTTTAATACCAGTTCTACTTATTCCTAGTTAAGTAACAAGGCAGAACCTGTTACTTAACCTAACAGAAGTAACTCTCTGCAGCTAGAGAGTACAACCTTTGGTGAAACAAGTCCAAGGTCTGCTACTTACCAGTTGTGTGACCTTGGCCAAGTCTTGAACCTTTCTGTGCTTCTATCTCTTTAACTATAAAATGGGAATGCAGTTGTGTGGATTAAGTGTGAATAAAGAAACTAGCCCAGCATTTGGCACATGTGTTTGATAAATTTTAATGACTTTGAACTCTCTGTAACTGCAATTTCATATGAATAAAGCAAGGATAGTAATACCTACCCTGCCTGTACTATAATACAGTTGTCGGGATAAGAAGAGATCATTAAAGTGAATAAATATTCTTAGAAACAATATGCATGAGAAAGGAAATGTGATATAGATATAAGATGTTACTGTCATTTTCAAAGTATTTCATTATTATTGTGCATTTCATTAAGTACAAATATATTCTAAAAGATGGTGAAAACTATCTTCATTTGATCTCACTAAATCGAAATATTAAGCGCATACCTGTAAGGAGGAACAGTATTTTCACAGTGGAGAAGGTGAAGTTATACCATGCAGGAAGCAGAATAGTGTGAAAAGGCTTAGAAGCAGTAAAGCATGGGCAACATTAAGTGAATTCTAAGCATTTTGATTTGGCTACATCAAGAGGTGCATGTAACTAGGGAAGGGTGGGACACAATCGCCAGAGAGACACACAGGGGTTAGAGGTTGGTGGACAATTTTTAAGGAGTCTCATGGGAACCAAGAAAATAGTTTCCTTTCTAGAGACATTACAGACAGTAGGTGAAACATCCCAATAACTCTGCTCACCTCTCGGAACCAGTTGAGAGTAAGAAATATGAGTGAACACAGGAACGAACGTTCTTTAACAGACATGGACTGGAGCCTCTCTCCAGGCTCCAGGTCAGTGAGGAATATAGGACAATCTGAAAGAGAAGAACAAACATTTCTAATCTCTTTTAGTTGAAGTCAACAGAACCTGGATGCTGCCCCCAGAGCTAGGTCTCCTTCTACTTATTTCCCCCTTTAATGGATATTTTAAGGTCAAGTTTCAGTTAGTCTCAAAAATACCCTCATACCATGCAGCATCAACAAATGTAACTTAAAAGTCTCTGTAAAGTTAGAAAATCCCCTCCCGTCCCCCCACAAGTACCAATGTACCACTTCCCTAAGTTTACCAAAAAAAGGTTACAAAGAAGAAAGAACGTGATAACTTCATTCTATACCTAATAAACCATCAATCTCCTCCAAGTTTCCATTATGTTGTCTGTCCACACAAAGTCTCAGTAACCGGAAATAGGGAGCCAGGCATAATGGAGAAACCAATCTGGGAAGGAAAATCCATTTCTAGGTCACAGTTTATAGACATATTAGTCCATGTTTATAGAGACCCCGATCTTGTAATTAACAAGTTTTGCCCAAAATAAATGTCTACTTTTAAAAACATGACAAAGAACATAGTGGATGCTCAGCAAATAAATAATGAACTGAATGGGAAGAAGACACAGGTAAGTGTGAAATATCCACGCATTAAGATAAAGTACGGGTAACACAGAAGGAAGGCACATGACTGGCATAGGTACACAAACACATTCCCAGGTGGGGAAAAGAAACAGAAACAAAAGCAGCCTCACAAAGTATCTGTTAGCTGTCATGAGCCATTGCAAATCCCAATCCCAGGATCTGGGAGAAAACAAGGAGTCTGATCCATTCTTGGTAATGCATCCAAATACCACCTGTCTTGGGAGAAATGCTTTTCAATCAAGTTGCCAACAGATTACAAGAACTGTAGCATTCCTTGTGAACAAGAACTGTGTCATTCTTTGTGAAGATTCAACATACCAACAGCGGTTTTAGAGAAGAAAAAGTATACTGACTTTTGGTCTGATTCCTGCGAAGTCCGTGTACTCCCATCTTTCACAAAGTCCTGAGAGAACAACAGTGGCAGGAGGTTGATGACAATCCCATCACAACTATCGTAGTCTTCTAGTCCGTAGAGTGCTTTCACAGGAAATGGATAATCACTGCAAAGAGAACCCAGAATGTGAGGTCCCAGCATCAGGGTATGGCAACTGTATGGGAAAAACCATTAGGACAAACCAGTCTTCTCTATTATGAGAAGTGAGAAAGAACAAGTGGGGAATCTTCTAGCAGTCCTGGAGCTGGGACTGCTGGGGTGTTGGGGTTGGGAGGAGGGAAGTTGGAGGAGTAGGATAGACTTGGATGAAGTCAAAGACATTCTGAGATTGGTACCAGCTATCAACATAACTAACAAAATTTCTTTACCAATATAACCATGTCAGTGGGTAAATAGCACTTACCCTTCTGGAACATCACAGGCATCCACCACAAACGCATCTTGGAAATCATTAAAGATGGTCTGCCCAAGCCATTCCTTCAGGAAGCAAACAAACAAAAAGGTCTGTGTAGCCCAGGGTGTACATCCTATAAAGCCCTAAATAAACTATTATCCTTTCTGAAGCCTGTTTCCTCATTTCTGAAAAGAAAATACAAGTAATACATACTGCATTATTCTGATGTGGAATAGACATAATACATGAAAAATGCTTAATACAGTGCCTAGCACAGAATAGATGGTGGCTTTTAACAATATCATTAACCAAATGATCATGATTCTCACTCTTAGTATGTGAAGGAGGCCTCAGAAGAAAGGCCTGGGACAGAGTGAGTCAGAACAGCCTTCCCAATTAGAATATGGGAGAGCTCACAGGCACATCTATTTTTGCAATACAACAGAGGGAAGGATTTGAAGAATGTATAGTAAAGCAGCCCTTGAGCTTCACTGTTTTAAGAAAAGATACTTGGCCTCACCAGGGCTTCTGGAGCTAGCCTCCTTCCATGGATCAGGTTGGCAAATTCATCATAATAAAGTCCAGAGGCCTGAGGAGATTGCTCACTGCAGGAATGAACCAACTGTAGCAAGGAGGTCACCTGAAACAGTCGAAGAGAAAGAATGGTCCAGTCCTTGAGTTGCTGATGCTTCCTAGTTAAAAACTATTCACTCCATTCAACAATAAGTTTTTCCCTTTCCAATTGCATTGGCAAAGCTCTCATCACCACCTCTCACCTGAGGTTTCTCCTAAGCCTCCTGACCAATCCTTTCTTTTCAATTTTACCTCTTTTTCAATCCAGACACATGAACCAGATTAATTTTTCTAAAGCAAAGCTTGGATTATGCCATTTCTATGCTAAAACCCTTAAAGACTACCTCTGTGTAAAAATTAAAATGTCTTGATTCACATTCAGAGCACTCTGTTTTCTATCTCCAAACTAGCTCTATCTCCAGCTCTCCAATTATACACTTACTTGTCCCTACACTCTAGTCAACCTGTTACTCTTCAAACATGGCCCACCTATTTTGCTCTCTAGGAATTTACAATTTAATAAGGAGATCAGATACAGAGTTAAAATACAACCCAAGCCAAAGGATTTTAAAGGCTAAAAGAGTAGTACAAATTACAAAAACTATGAGTTCAGGAAAACATATTTTGAAAAAAGAAGCACTCTTTGTAAGGTGACAGTCGTTCAGTTGCTTAGTCGTGTCCAGCTCTTTGCAACCCCATGGGTCACAGCACGCCAGGCTTTCCCGTCCTTCACCATTTCCTAGAGCTTGCTCAAACCCATGTCCATCGAGTTGGCGATGCCATCCAATCATCTTGTCCTCTGTCGTCCTCTTCTCCTCCTGCCTTCAATTTTTCTCAGCATCAAGGTCTTTTCCAATGAGTCGGCTCTTTGCATAAGGTGGCCAAAGTACTGAAGCTTTAGCTTCAGCATCAGTCCTTTCAATAAATATTCAGGACTGACTTCCTTTAGGATTAACTGGTATGCTCTCCTTGTAGTCCAAGGGACTCTCAAAGAGTCTTCTCCAACACCACAATTCGGAAGCATCAATTCTTTGGCACTCAGCCAACAGTGACCAGAAGCAATTTCTCAGTTACTCATAAACATATCCAACCCCAAGACAAGAACTCACCTGGGTGCACTGTTCACTGCTCAGCTCTCCACTCCCTGGGGTCAAATTGGAAGATCTACTTCTAAAAACAAGTTATTTTAGATTCACATCTGTAATATTTTACAACAACCAGCAATAAATTTTTAAAAATTGCCTTCCCTAAGATCAGGGTGGAGATGAAATCGAATGAAAGCACAGCCAAGTATTTATTAAGGCCTTACAAAAGGTGGATTAGCGCAATGATGGCTACCTTAGATTTTTTTTTAAGTGTACACTAACTAAACTAGTAAAAATCATAAGAGCAAGTATTTGGCATTGTTCTATTTAATGCTCTCAACAACTCTATGAAGTAAATACTATTAATATCTTTACCTCACACATTTGAACAGAAACAGAACGGTAAAGTGACTTATCCAAGATCATTCAGCTAAGAACAATAGAGCCAGTATTTGACCCCAGGCAAGCAAATGGCTCCAGAGAATGAACTTTTAACCAGTATACTATGCAGCCTCTACAGATTACTAATGCTAACTCTAAGGATGTTTCTTGAGCTCCAAGGAATTCATGACAAATCAATTCCAAGAAGCATGAACTAAATTTCATGACTTCACAACAGTAACAACTTATCAAGCCCCAAGCTTCTATGAGATGTTACAATTGTGGAATCAAAGAACTAGTACAGGAGGGAAAATCCACAAGAAGACTTTATTTATATCACAATTAAAATAAATAAATAAATTTTTTTTAAAAAAGAAGACTTTATATCAAATGAGGTGTTCCAGACATGAAAAACACAGTAATGGAGAAACCTGTATTGTCTAATGCTTAAGATTGGAGCAGATGCAGAAAAAAAGCATCCCAGGAGGATCAGGGTTCCCCCTTTTGTGCAAACATTTTCTAAAACTTAATTTCTTAGCATTCCCTAGTTTTAAACAATGAGAATGTAATGACTATGATCACAATTCTGCAAAAATTATAGGTAACATATACAGTCAAGATTTAAAAGAACATGAAAAGTAACTTCTCTTATTATGGTTTTAGTTCTTCTGTTATAATGATGTCTAAACAATATAACACTTTATTTTGTAAGACAGCAACTGGATTAACTGACCATGAGCCACAGAAATCAGAATTTCCATACATACCTATCTGCTGCCATGACGCCAGCCATGGTGACAGCACCAATAATACCAATAAGCTTGTACTTGAATACGGTGCTAGACAGCTGTTTTCGTATCACCAGGTGCATGTCATCCTGCAAGGAAATAATGGTGAAGATGTTGGAATGGTACAGCAAGACAGTCAAATATTAGAACCAAACAACCAGAACAGCAAGGTTTCTATCATTTATTAACTGTGTGGTCTTTGATGAGTCACTCAATCTTTTTGAGTCTCAATTTTTTTCATCTATAGAAAGGGAAAGGTTTTGTGAGGATCAGAGACCAAATTACAAAAAATTCCAAGAACAGCATCTGTCACATGGTAGACATTCAATAATAATAGCTATTACTGTTACTGCTGGGATAGTTGCTTGATATGGATAATGTGAATTATCATGTCGTTGGCTGCTCAGGCAGTAGTAATCAAACAGAAAAAAAAGTGCTTAGGAATAAATTTAACAAAGGAGGTAAAAGGCTTGCACATTGTAAAAACTGCAAAACATTACTGAAATAAATTAAAGACCTAAATAAAAGGAAAGGTATTCCATGTTCATGGAACTAAAGACTGAACACTGTTAAGATGATGATATACTCATTCAATGTAATCATTTTAAAAATTCTAACAGTATTTTAAAAATATTTCTTTTTTTAGGCTGCAGTGGGTCTTAGTTGTGGCTTGTGGAATCTTCACTGAGGCATTAGGGCTTCTTAGTTGCAGCATGTGGTATTTGGTTCCCCAACCAGGGATCAAACCTGGGCCCCCTGCATTGGGAGCTCAGAGTCCTACTCAGTGGTCCACCAGGCAAGTACCTCTAACAACATTTTTTACAAAAATAGAAAAACCCATACTAAAATTCATATGGAGTTTCAAGGGACCCCAAACAGTCAAAATAATTTTGAAAAAGAACAAGTTTGGAGGGCTCACACTTTCCAATTTCAAAATTACAAAGCTATAGTAATCAAAACGTGCTTCCAGCATAAGCATATTCAGACCAATAGATAGAATAGATCCTAGAAATAAACCCTCACAAATATGGTCAACTGATTTTCCACAAAGGTGCCAAGCCCACTCAATAGAAAAAGACAAACTCTTCAACAAAAGGTGCTAGAGAAAACTGGATACCCACACACACAAAAACGAAGTAGAGCCCTTACCTTATACCATATATAAAAATTAACTCAAAGTGAATCAATGATTTAAATTTAAGAGCTAAAACTATAAAATTCTGACAAGAAAACTTGGGGAAAATTTTTCATGACTTCAAATTTTGCGATTTTTAAAAAAAATAAGCATGACACCAAAAGCACCAGCAACAAAAGAAAAAAAGACTGAGTGGACTTCATCAAAACTGCACCCAAGGACACTATCAAGACTGAAAAGATAATCTCAGAAAGAGAGAAGATATTTCCAAATCATTTATCTGATAAGGGACTAATATCCAGAATATATAAAGAATTCCTACATGTCAACAACAAAAAATAACCCATTTAAAAAGTGAGCAAAAGGACTTGAATAGATTTTTTCTAAAGAAGATATACAAGAACCAATAAGCATACAGTAAGAAGTTCAACATCATTAGTCATCTGGAAAATAGAAATCAAAACCACAATGAGATACCACTTTACACACACACTTATCAAACAAGTGTTGATAAGGATGTAGAAAAACTGGAACCCTCTATTGCCCATTAGAATGCAAAATGGTATAGCCACTGTGGAAAACAGTTTTGTGGCTCCTCAAAATGTTAAACATAGAATCTTCATATGATTCAGAAATCTCACTCCTAGGTATATACCAAGTATATACCCAACTGAAAACAGGGACTCAAAAGAAATACTTGTACATCAGTGTTCATAGCAGCATTCTTCAAAATAACAAAAGGTGGGGAAAATCCAATATTCATCATTGGATAAACTAGTTACAATCTATATATACAATGGAATATTCAGCCATAAAATGCAATAAAGTTCCGATATATCCTACAACACAGAGGAACTGTGAACACATTATGCTAAGTGAAATAAGCCAGACACAAAAGGACAAATACTGTATAACTATTTGAATGATCACACATCTAATGTGTGTAACTATTTAAATGTGTATAATGTGTATAACTATTTAAATGATCACACAAATTCACAGAAAGTAGGTAAGAGGTTACCAGGGTATAGAGAAAGGGAAATGGGGCGTTATTGCTTAATGGGGATAGAATTTCTATTTGAGATGATGAAAAAGTTCTGGAGACAGATAATGGTGATGGTTGCACAACACTGTGAATGTACTCAATGCCACTGAACTGTATAATTAAAACTGGTTAAAACAGTAAAATTTATCTTATGTATGTTTTACCACAAGTAAAACATAATGATGTAGCTCTATTATTCCTGATATGATGAAATCTTCAAACTATACTGCTAGATCAAACAAGCAAGACACAAAACAAGAGGATATGGTGTGGAAAAGTTATATGGGTAAATACAAATTTGTCTATGCTCAGCACATCTCAGAAAGCTATAAGCTAGTAATAGTGATTGCCTTTAGAGAATCTCAGCCTCGAGGACTGAGAGGGAGGGTACATTCTTCACTACCTTTCCATATCTTTTGAATTTTGTACCATGGTGTATACTACCTTGCCAATTCTTTAAACTTAGTGGAAAAAAAAAAAAAAGTTGTCCAAAGACCAGTATGGCTTACTGCCACAAGGTGGCACTGAAGATGCAAAAGAGCTATGAGTTGATTCCAACCCAATCTTACTTTAGACATTTTGCTTGGCTTTGGCTTTTTCAGTGAATGGTGTTCACAAAGGAGAGAAGCCCCAGACGGAGTTCACGTTAGATGGAGATGTTCCTTATGGAACAAGAGTATTCCCTGTTTTTCCATGGCCCCTGGTACAGTACCTGAATGGCTTTTCTTAGTTTCATAATGTGCAGATTATAGGCTCATTTCCATACTAACAGACTGAGCTCCTAAAGGGCAGGTCTAATATACATCTACTGTCTCGGTGCTTGGCATACAGTAGGCATATAATGTTTGTAGCAGGAAAGAACAAACAAATACTAGGATTATGGCTATGTACTTTAGTTATACTACTACACAGGCTGTGGGGATTTTGTTCCACAAATTTCAACTGAAGAGGTTTAAAAGATTCTTTCTCAACACACAGTTACTTACCTGGATGTGACTACTGGCTTCATGTTCTTTGCTAAATGCCAGTGTGCTGAGAACACAAAAGAGTTTTCGTATTTGCTGAGGGGACATATTATCCAGATAATCCAGAATGCCCTGGGAGAAAAAAAAGTCAACGATGAGATTAGCAACTAACTTTTCTTTTTCCTTTAAATAAAAAAATTAAAATTCTCATAAAAGGCACACACACAGCCAGCCAGGCATGTTTCACAAAAGCTCAAGTTCTCTAAAACTATGCCTCAGAGCACAAAGGGTTGATATTCTACTTAGTCATCCTAACATAGCTCCTAGTTCTCCCTATACTTTTTCTCCACGCTTCCCTTTTTCTTAGTGAAAACAATATTCTGCCAAAAGTTATGTCTCTGACCTTACTTCTCAGCTTGTATTCCATGAATTATTTATTCTTTCTTTACAGATATGGAAGGACTTATGTCAAACCCCATTAAAACCCTTTACCAACTCCCTCTTGTCTATAAAATAAAGTTGCAACTCTTTGGCTCGGTATTTAAGATCCTTCATAATCTGGTCTTCGCCTCCCACCTTACCCTATCTACCAATCATGCTGATCTTACTTGTCATCTCTCAAGCACACCATGGACATAAGTGCCAGTTTGCTTCTGTTCAAACTATTCTCTGCCTAGATATTGGAGAAGGCAATGGCACCCCACTCCAGTACTCTTGCCTGGAAAATCCCATGGACGGAGGAGCCTGGTAGGCTGCAGTCCATGGGGTCGCTAAGAGTTGGACACGACTGAGCAACTTCACTTTCACTTTTCACTTTCACGCACTGGAGAAGGAAATGGCAACCTACTCCAGTGTTCTTGCCTGGAGAATCCCAGGGACGGGGGAGCCTGGTGGGCTGCCGTCTATGGGGTTGCACAGAGTCAGACACGACTTAGCAGCAGTAGCAGCCTAGATATACTTCCTTTATTCTTTCTTGACAAATCTCTTCTACCTTTCAAGAATCACTCTAATATTATCTCTTGTTTGAAGATTTCTCCAGTTTCCCAGGCCAAATTAATTATTTCTGCACTGGTGTATCTATAGCAGTTTATTAGAGAATTTGTCACGTTGTATATATAGTGACGTACTTATACATCTTACTTTCTATCATCAAAGGCAACAACTACCGTTTATATCCTCAGCACCCAGAATAGAGCCTGGCGCATCATTAGGTATAAAGAAGTATTTGCTGAATTAATAAATATATAGACAGATGAGTTATTTTTTCTATTATTTTCCCCATCACCCCACCTTCATCCCCTCCACTTCTACAAATTATAATGCTCGGTATCTAGCATAAAAAATAAATTGCTAACAAGTTATCAGGTGTCTCTCAGATATATGTAAGAAAAGAAAAATGATTGAATATATGTCAATGGTAGGACTAGATACCTTCACAAAGACAGCATTCAGCCTCATAGCAGATGGGCTTACAACTACCAACTCGAGGAGGACATCCAATGCAGCATCAACTTCGACTTCATTTCCACTGCAGACATGGGTCACTAGGGCACCGATCACTTCCTATGCAGAGAAAAGTCAACACGACTGTGTGAAGCTAAAATACAGTACAGTCATCAAAAAGAGGTTTGTGCCCGAGGCCATTCCAATCTCAACCTGGTTAAAATCCCAACCGACCTCATTCCATCACCTACTTCTATAAACTGGTTTCATTACCATTAGATTCAAGAGGTTTAGAATTATGTCTCTAACTACACTACCATCCAGTCTTGATTTACTCCCCATATTTTACTAGTGAGCACTATCTAAGCCCTCTAGATTTTGTTTCCTGGTATTATCTTTTTTTTTTCTCATAAGTGTCAAATATTACCCATTAAATTGTAGTTGTACTTAATCTATTAAAATTTACTGAAAAGATGGCACTCAAGAAGCTAAAGGTTTTAAAGGTTTTTTTTAAAGTTAGACTTATTTTTTCAAGTAAACGTGGGTCATGATGGTGTCTCTAAGACATTAAGATGGTTCTCCACAAATATCTTAGATGTCACTCTTCCCTTCCTTTATACTGCTGTTTCACACCAAATTATAGTGCTCAGTATCTAGCATAAATAGATCTCAAATGCAGATCAATCTTAAATGCAGATTTATTTGAGATCTCAAATAAATCTCATAAATAGATTCTCAAATGCAGTAGCTATCTCATGCCAAATGTCTATTACTCTGCTTTAAATGTGTTTTTTTTCCTGCTTTAAATTTTAAAAATTTTATATTATTCATTTTAAAATTCTTTTTTTGGCCACACCGTGGGATCTTAGTTTATTGACCAGGGATCAAACCCACTCCCCTGGCATTAGAAGTGCAAAGTCTTAGCCACTGGACCACCAAAGAAATTTCATTTTTCATTTTTAAAAGTTGCCCTTTCAAATGTGCTTTACTGTTGTTAATAAAGGTATAACATAAATGACCAATACAAAACAAGACACTTTGTTCTTTGTTCTAATCACTTTCCACAAGTACAGCCTTCCCTCTCTAGAAGTATGCTAATAAATGTGGTGTCTGGTATTCATGGAAAGAGGGTTAGGCCCTCAGGCATTTCTCTCTCGTTTGTTTCTCATGACACCTTTTTCAGGATGTCATGATAGTGCTTGTGATAAATACACATTTATAGCGGAGTAATAGACATCTG
The DNA here is from genome assembly GCF_000754665.1 of Bison bison bison. Taxonomy (NCBI): domain Eukaryota; kingdom Metazoa; phylum Chordata; class Mammalia; order Artiodactyla; family Bovidae; genus Bison; species Bison bison. Next base: position 4,263,245 of record NW_011494743.1, on the reverse strand, counting down.
GCATGAGATAGCTACTGCATTTGAGAAACTATTTATGAGATTTATTTGAGATCTCAAATAAATCTGCATTTGAGAACAATTTCAGGATCAATGGCAGTAGATTATTAGCAGGTAAGTTTAAAACTGCCATTCCTGTACTGTGAAAACTACATGATAACCCCAGGGCAAATGTTTGTTTCAAGCAGACTGGAGCAAGACTGAGAGAATTTAAAGATCAAAACATTAAAAAAAAAAAAAAAAGATCAAAACATGGAGTTAGATCCTCAAGTCCAATCCCTTCATTTAGAGACTAGGACTAGAACTAAGTTTTCCCAACTCCCAGTTCAGAGTTCTTCCTTCTTCAATGCCTTTCAACCAAAAAGAAACAAATATTGGATCACATGCAAGTCATTTGGGATGGCATTTTTTTCTTTTTCCCTGTTCCCTCCCTCCCAAGATAAATATTTCAACATACCTGCTGGCAGTAAGTGTCAAAAAACATAAATGAATATCTGTATAGAAGACTGCCAAACAAAATTATGCTCTGGTCTAGGGAGTTCAACAAACTCTGAGCCAGCGACAAAATGGATGGACAAATATCCTTAAGAACCTTGAGGAGAGAGGAGTAGAGAAAAATGAAGCTGTGGGAGAGACTTCGTTATCACAGCACCTAGAGCTGCTATTGCTAACCCTTTTAAGATGTCAGAGTTCTCCCTAATTCTTATTTTAAGGAATTTTAATCTTTGTTTTACTCAGAATAATCCTTCATTCTGAGCTTCTCTTAGAATCAGTGAAATTCAATATATGGATAAGAATTGACCTTTAACTTCAAAGAAGTTAAATCACAAGCCTAATAGCTTGTAATCTGCCCAGCTTGGGACAAGAACCCAAACTTCTAAATTCAAATTTCCTCACTTAATCTTATTGCCTTCCTGGGGATACAGTGGGGCTATTCTTCCCTGGTTATGATTTTAAATCAGTCTATAAGGTTCAATCTAATTAAACTGATTTCTTTTAAAGTACATCAAGAGAACTGATTATGTCCTAACAAGAAGGCAGTAGGTGGACATGAATGGAATCAGAATAAATAACCAGTTATTAAATTGTTTCTTTAAATGGGTATAATGCTTTACTGAGGAAGATGCAATAAAAAATTATATATGGTTTCTGCCCTCTGCAAAATTATAGACCAAAACACATATCAGAGCACAAATAAGCACAGAAAAGACTGTAAGATAAAATAATACTATCTTTAAATCAATTCCTAAATAATAAAGTCTTAAGACTCAACTACATATTCTCATTAATTCCTAAGCCCCAAACCTCTGGTTCACCCAGTTTTCTAAGAAGGTGTACACTGTTAATATCCTGAATATTCACCTGGAAAATACCATTTCTAGATTATAAAATTCCATATCAAATGGTTTATACTTCAACAAGAATGATCACCTAAGGGTCATACGCTGAATGGCTAAAATAGTAATAATTCAAAAGATATAAAATTATGTCTCTACTAGCATTCCTCTGATAATGTTATACTCAAGGGTTTTTAGAAACTACTTATAACAGGATACAGAAGGCAAGTTTGTCAAAAGTTACAGATCACAGAGAGCTAGACAATTAAAATGATTAATATATAAAATTAAGATTCAAAAGTCTCAATGGACTTGAACAATGGGTTGAAACTAATATGATAATTTCTAAGGGAGATGTGAAGTTCAACATTTTAGGTCAAAATGAAATTACAGAAGATGTGAATTACAATATTTCCTATAAAAGAAGAATACAGGGCTTGAGTCTAGTGTTCAAGGAATTGTTGAACCAGTTTTGTGTTTTTGCTAAAAAGATGAAAACCAATCTTAGTTTGATTTTATTAATATTTATAATGTCACAATCAAGGTGGTAATAATTCCACTATGTTCTGAAATATACTAAGCTCCCTGTAAAACATTATTACCCAGCAAAGGTGGCGGTGTCATGATTTCCACACAGGGTAGGAAAGGTTAAAACAACCTCTGTAACTTTCAGACTAATGCTGCCCAATTTCTCTGACACTTACCAAGTAATGAATATAGAATGTACCCTGTAGCAGATCTTCTTCAAAGCAGCCTGATCGAATCTTATTTCTTAGCACCCTCTCAATGTACTTCTTTGTCTGAGTGTTGGTGCTATAGATGATGAGAAGCATTGCCAGGTCAAAAATCTGTTGTCAGTAAATATGCACCAACAGGAAAACAGTTTACTAAATCAGTACATTTACTACAACAAAAGAGCAGCTCTCAACTTTTTCCATTAAGACAAACACTACTCATTTGCTCAACATAATCCCATGGGAGTACCTACAGTTTCATAAAACCTAGAAGATTTTTCAGAGAAATGAAGTGTCACAACTATTAACCACTGGTATCCTTTAAGAAAATATTGAAGGGCTTCCCTGGTGGCTTAGTAGTGAAGAATCTGCCCGCCAATGCAAAAGACACAGGTTCAATTCCTGATGAGGGAAGATCTCATATGCCACAGAGCAACTAAACCCATGTGCCACAACTACTTAGCCCGTGCTTTAGGGTCCCAGAGCCATGACTACTGAACCCCAAAAGCCCAAGAGTCCATGCTCTGCAACAAGAGAAACCACTGCAATAAGAAGCTTGAGCAGGGCAACTAGAGAGTAGTCTCCACTCGCTGCAACTAGAGCAAAGCATGTGGAGCAATGAAAAGCCAGTACAGCCAAAAATAAATAAATAAAAAAAATTATTTTTAAAATATTGGAATACAAGTAAAAGTAGTATTATTACAGAAACAACTTTTAATAGCTTCACATTTATTAAAGAAAAAAAATCACTTGCCAAATTCAGTATATATTTTCATTATTATTAGGAAAATTACTTTGTGAAAAGTTAGAGACTGAAAATGTCAATCTGAACATGGTTATATAAATTATAATGGTCATTTTCAACATATTATGTGGCCATTAAAAATGAGATACACTATATTTTTTGACAAGGACATTCACAATATATTGTGAAGCAAAAGAAAAGCAATCTGCAATAATCACAGTAAGATTCCATTTGTATAAAAACAATATACAAGTACAAATATGCATAAATATAAGAGTGAGCATGCTTGTGCTTGCACACATATACAACTTGGATGTGAATGCACTGGGATGACCCAGAGGGATGGTATGGGGAGGGAGGAGGGTTCAGGATGGGGAACACATGTATACCTGTGGCAGATTCATTTCGATATTTGGCAAAACAATACAATATTGTAAAGTTTAAAAAAAAAAAAAAAATATCTGGAAGAACGATAATCCAGAAGAGTGGCACAGAGATTGGAGGTAAACTTTATTTTACAGATATTTAGATACTTGTGATGTTTCTCCCTCCCCAATTAGTTTGTATTACCTATGTTTAATTTAAAAAAAAAAAAAGGAGAGGGAGAGTTTAAAAAGCCAAGCAGGACAAAAAAGAAAAGAACAAACTACTTGGAACTTGCACAACTCAACAGCAAAAATACAGTCCAATTAAAAGATGGTCAGAGAATCTGAACAGTCATTCTTCCAAAGACATAGAGCCAGCCAGCCAACATGAAAAGATGTAAAACATCACTAATCATCAGGGAAAGGCAAATCAAAACCACAATGAAGTATCACTTCACATCTGTTAAAATGGCTATAATCAAAAGGACAAAGAATAACAAATGTAAGACAAAAATAATAAAGGAGTGACAGCAAAGGGAACCCTTGTACACTGTTGGTGGGAATGTAAATTGATACAACCACTATGGAGAACAGTGTGGAGGGGCCTCAAAAAAATAAAAATAGAACTACTATAGATCCAGCAATCCCACTTCTGATTATGCATTCGAAGAAAACAAACACTAATTTGCAAAGATATCCGTACCTCCACCTTCATTAGAGCATTATTTACAATAACTGAGACATGGAAACAACTCAAGAGTCCACTGATGGAATGGATAAAGAAAATGTGACACACACAGAGAGAGACTATTATTCAGCTACAAAAAAGAATGAAATCTTGCTATCTGCAACAACATGGATGATCCCTGAGGGTATCATTCTGAAATACATCAGACAGAGAAAGACAAATACTGTATGATCTCAATTATATGTGGAATCTAAAAAATAAAAATGAATTTACAGATAACAAATTGGTGGTTGCCAGAGGTGATGGGAAGGAATTGGTAAAATGAGTAAAAGTACAAATTTCAGTTATAAAATAATTAAGTCACAGGGATGTAACGTACAGCATGGTGAATATAGTTACTGATACTGTATCACACATCTGAAAGCTGCTAAGAGAGTAGATCTTGCAAGTTCTTACCACAAATAAAAAAACTTGTACTAGCAGTGTACGGTGATGGAAATTAACCACTACTGCAGTGATCATTTTGCAAATGACTTTTACAAATAACAAATCCTTGCATTGTATGTCTAATATAATATTATCAATTTATCAACTTTATCTCAATTAACATTAACATATATTGTTAGATGCTCTAATTAATAAAAACAAAAAACAACAAATTACTTGGGACATCCTTTCACTGATGGCCCAACTCAGACACCAAAATTAGGATAGATTATAGCAGAAAATACAGCTATTAAAAATGAAAATAGACAATGCAGAAGCACATAAAACATTTATGACACAATGTGAAGAGAAAAAAGTCAGAACACAAAATTATATTTATACAATGAATAGAAATCAGTAAAAATAGCTATGCAGGAAGCCAAGGGTTATGCAATAATAGTTGTCTTGGATATTCTGATCACCCTCCTATCCTGCCACCACAAAAAAAATGAGTTTTTCATTATTTTATTCAATATCACAACAGCTTTCAAAATAGTCATCCAACAACTGAATAATTCAACTAACAAAACCCCCCAAAACAAGAGATTTCAACTAAAGAATATCCTTAAACGGAACCAATCAGCACATAAGGAACTCAATCTTCTGGCTTCCTGACTGAAGAAAGCATTTCCAGAGTTAAGACAGACTCAGTATCATGACCCTGATAACAGATGGACTGTTTGATTCACTCATCAGGTAAAAGAAAGTAAAACATGAAATGCTACTATCTTGACAATTCCATGTGAAACTGGAGGAAGGGCAATCAGACAGAGGGACCTAAACACCTGACTCATGACCCAGGTGACTCCAGTGCTCATCTCCTCATGGGAGCTTCTTTGACTGCAGTTCACTGTGACTGTTTGGAATATTACTACTTCCCCTTGTGGATATTTTATTTCATTGTATTGCCAGAATAAAGACCATCTGGCAAGCCATCCTTTCAGATTATCTTCCTATCCCATGGATGGAGGAGCCTGGTGGGCTGCAATCCATGGGGTCGCTAGGAGTCAGACACGACTGAACGACTTCACTTTCACTTTTCACTTTTATGCATTGGAGAAGGAAATGGCAACCCA
>NW_011494743.1:4245772-4257717 GCF_000754665.1 Bison bison bison | reverse complement strand
GACACGACTGAACGACTTCACTTTCACTTTTCACTTTTATGCATTGGAGAAGGAAATGGCAACCCACTCCAGTGTTCTTGCCTGGAGAATCCCAGGGACGGGGGAGCCTGGTGGGCTGCCGTCTATGGGGTCACACAGAGTCGGACACGACTGAAGTGACTTAGCAGCAGCAGCAGCAGAGCAGCTGCAAAAGGATGACTGGAAGATCCCAGGCCAAACAGCAGGGAGGAAAGCCAGGCAATATCACTAATTTTACATCTATAATATTTAACATTCATAGAAGAGGAACATTACCTTGTGTTCAGCCTCCGAGGGGGTCCTTTCAATTGCCTGGAAAAACAAGGGTCACAAAAATATTACAACACATAAGAACACGTTTGAACCAATCTGCTCATCTGGCAAACCATCATCTATTATTTCTACTTGATTGACTTTCAAGACTTTTATTTCAACTACCTTTACTTATATATCCATGACTGATTGCCAGCCACTTCTTCCTCAATGTTCAAAGATCTCACTCACCTTAATCCAGGCTTCTGAAATGATTTTCTCATATCTAATAGCTGACTTTATTACATCGAAGAGAAGAGTAACACAGTCTTGACTGCTATTTTCTTGATTTCCTGAAAAACTACAAGTAGCAGAGGGAAAGGAAATCCTTCTTACCAGAGAAGGACCTGTAAGATCTAGATTCCTGCTTACTAGGCATGTGCCTTAAAACTATTCACAATTTCATGTGTAAAATAGCTAATAAAAATTTATTGCAGTCTATCAGAGATTGATGTGAATAGCAAAGGGAATACACACACACACACACACACACACACACACACACTCACTCATGTACATATACATACTTATACATATAAATATTATTTGAAAAATAATAGTAATATATTATTATGATATTACTACATAATTTGTAGTTGTAAATATTAAGATCTTCTGTCCTGGCTCCACAATAAATGTCAAAAAACTTTCCTTGCTCATGTGAGAAAAAGGGTGGTAACTGTCCATGAGTTTATACCTTGTTTGTCCTTTATTTCTCAACCTGCTTAGAGAAACCTGGAACTGTGAAGGCAAAATACAGTGCTGCAGATCCAACTTCTCTCGAAGCTCAGAAATTACCTACAGCAAATAAATGTGTTAGCTGTGTGTTCTGATCATTCACAGCAGCTAGGCACAATCTATTTTTCCAACAGAAGAATCATAACATTCTCCTCAAAGACTGAGGAAGAATTATTAAATGAATTATTAAACAATGCAGTTTGAAAGAGACAGTTGATGAAAATAACTAATGCAACTACAGTACGTCATGCTCCTTAAAAGTCCAGAATTCCTTGAGGCATTACACTGAAATAGCAAATATAACCTATAGCGGCTAAAACAGAACAATAAGTCTGACTAGTAGATCCATTCTCTCCCTTGAATACTATCTGGACTAATTAGCATTATCAGTTAGTTTCAGGACAGAGAAGAGGAATCAGAACCTTTTAAACAATTTATCTTGATATATTTTCCTCTAGGTTAGGCTTCTTTTCACCGCTGAGTTTCACAAGAGCACCACAACTATTCTCCGTACTGTCCAGGATCTAATACCCTAGTGTTTGTTAGGAAACAGCAGAGTACCTCAAGTGCATCTGTGGGGGTTACGGAATGAAGAATGAATTTGATGATCACAGGTAAGTCGTCCAAACTGACAGATGACAGCTTACCCATCACTAACTGGCGGACCTAAACACAAAAAACACAAAATCTTACATATTTCCATGTTAATATCACAATCTAGTAATGACTCATTAGGTAAAATTAGAAAAATTATTTCTCTCAGCTTCTCACTTGCACTTTCAGAAGAAAAACACATTTTACTTTTTTCCAAATTACCAGCTCTCAACTGTTAATGCTACGGCTTCTTCAAAAACAGAGAGGCGATTAATATGAAAGTTATTATCTTACATTTTGGAGTCTGAATTTTCCACTGGTTACAGAGAGCCATAAAAATTTGTTATTCCTATGGGAACAGTTTGTAAATATGCAGGCAACACAGACAACTTCCACTAAAATTTACAGCTTAAAAACAAACAGTTCATCTATCACAGCGTAGCACATAAAATTCACCAAAAAAAAAAAAAAAGAATAGGTGTCTTTCAGCACTGTTTCAAAATGAAATTTTCATTATATACAATTGGTCCAGGGCAATGAATGACTGATATCGGTTCTGGGAGGTGAGAAGACTAGTTCTGTTTCTGGAGAGCAAAGTCCTCCATACCTTAGTCAGGAGCTTTGACTCAAGTTGGAGGCTAGAAAGGACATCCAGGATCGGGACGGTGAGCAGAGTATTCTCTGTTAGAAGGTCGCTGGGAACAGTGGAAAAGAAATTATCCAACTTTTAACAGAATTGAGCAAGTAATGACTTGGGAAAATCATCCAAGGATGGGAAGAGAGGATATACTTAGCTCCCATTAAATTCTATTTGTAGTATGTTTCATTAAAATTCTCTTGAGTAAAAAAAATACATGCACATTTTGAAAAATTCAAACAACAAGAAACCCTATCTCATCATACCCTCTACTCAGAGGAAACCACTGTTGAGATTTGGTCCATATCCTTCCTCAGAAAAGGAAAAAGAAAAGCCACAATTACAATGAAGTGGGATAAATATGATACCTATATGTGCAGGGTGCTACAGTAGCATAGAGTAGAGAAGGACAGCAATGGATTCTAAGAGAAAGTTATACAAAAGGACAGGCAGGCAAAGGGAGGGGTATAGGGCTATACACAGAAGGAGCAGTCTGCCCAAAAGTACAAAGGCAAGAAATCTCTAGACCTTTTCGGAGATAGCTTTACAGATAACTACAGAAAAGGAGGTATTACAAATTGAAGTTTTTAATTACTTCTAGGATAAATACACAGTTGCATTACCCCTTCTTCGTTACTGCTCTATCAATGAGAATTTTTCACATAAATGTCAGACAGCAATGGATCTGACACAACAATGTGCACTAGAATTAATCATTTAGGGACCAAAGAACGTTGATGTTTAATAGGTTCCACAAACCATCTGGATGTGCAGTCATGATTGAGGACACCCGTGGGTACAGGAAATGCTAACAAAACAAAAAAAAATGCTAATAAAGGAAAGTTTACGTCTCCACAGATCAAATTTATATACCTAATCCTAAGCCAGACTTCATATTCACAACAGATACATACACCTACTTAAATATATATTATTAGAAAAAACAAGCCACATTCAATATCCCAGTAAGACAAGTATCGTTCTCTTTTATACAGAAACACAGTATTATTACTCTTTTTATACTGTGGCAATAGGCTCCCAGAGTGAAGGCTTGCTCAAGCTGGCAACAAGGTGCTTACCCACCTGAGCTCTTTCCCCACATCAGCATGCTGGGAATCCCCTAGGATCTCAGGTAGGCTGATGACAAAGTCATGTTGTAGGCACAGCGGAGCAACACTGATCAGCTGCATGATCTTGGTGGTAAGATCCTGCAGTGGAGGACACTATTATAAGAACTGTAACACAGTATCCAGAATAGAGAAAGACTTCCTACTCCCAAAATATAGAGCTGGAATTATTTTGTGTACAATATGACAACTACACATACATCCAAGCTCAAAATCTAAAATCAGAAGTAAATCACCTAGAGATTTTTCATAAATGAGATGGTACCTATATTAAAAAAAAAAGTAGGCCGGATGGCATATTATCTAATATCTTTATTTCACTTAATATTTACATCTCTATTTCCTTTTTTAAAAGGTAGGGATCTGTTGCTCAAGGATACACAATTAATAAGTGCCAGACCCAAAATTCCAGCCCAGATGAGACTCCAAAACTTATGTTCTTTCAAATAAAGATTTAGCCTTTGAATGTGACAAAACTTAGTAGAATGATTTTAAGAACTCTAAAGAATAAGCAAAAGGCTCAAAACAGATTCATCTTTACCAAGGTACTTAATAACAAAACTCCCAAAGAAATTTTCCTCAATATATAATTAAATCAACACATCTGCAGTGAAGTAGGATGGTTTCAGACCTCACTTTTTTTGAGAAATAAAACATAATAATCTCTGTATTTTGAGAAATTCGTGAATTCCTTACAAATAATTAATTTAATAAATCACATCCAGTCATCACAGTTATGGGCTTCCCTAGTGGCTAAGCTGGTAAAGAACCTGCCTGCAATGCAGGAGACCTGGGTTCAATCCCTCGGTTGGGAAGATGCCTTGGAGAAAGTAAAGGCTACCCACTCTAGTATTCTGGCCTGGAGAATTCCATGGACTATCCATGGGGTTGCAAAGAGTCGGACAAGACTCTTCACTTCCATCACAGTGAGATATATTTCTGTTTTTTGAAGACATTTAAAGGATGAAATAACCATGACTTTCAAACTACGAAAGCTAAAAAAGCTAATGGATAGAAGAATATGAATTTCCTGTCTAGAAAGGCAAAAACCCTGCAAATTCCAAAGGTTTGGTGTTAAGTGCAGAAAACACTCTCTAAAGACAAGAGACCAAAAAAGTACCCAAGCCTACCTTACTATCCACAACTCGGTCCAGCCACTTTAGCTGATTGATGATGAGTCGAGGCATGCTGATTCCATCACTGTTCACTCTGAAATGTTAGAGTGGATGAAAAACCAGGAACATAGCCTGTCTGACCTACACAGCAGCAAACATTAATACTGCATATAACATCTCAGTCATTCAATTAACATTGGCTTAAAGTTCAACATTCAGAAAATGAAGATCATGGCATCTGGTCATATCACTTCATGGGAAATAGATGGGGAAACAGTGCCAGACTTTATTTTTGGGGGCTCCAAAATCACTGCAGATGGTGACTGCAGCCATGAAATTAAAAGACGCTTACTCCTTGGAAGGAAAGTTATGACCAAACTAGACAGCATATTAAAAAGCAGAGACATTACTTTGCCAACAAAGGTCCATCCAGTGAAGGCTATGGTTTTTCCAGTGGTCATGTATGGATGTGAGAGTTGGACTGTTAAGAAAGCTGAGCACCGAAGAATTGATGCTTTTGAACTGTGGTGCTGGGGAAGACTCTTGAGAGTCCCTTGGACTGCAAGGAGATCCAACCAGTCCATTCTGAAGGAGATTAGCCCTGGGATTTCTTTGGAAGGAATGATGCTAAAGCTGGAACTCCAGCACCGTGACCACCTCATGCGAAGAGTTGACTCATTGGAAAAGACTGATGCTGGGAGGGATTGGGGGCAGGAGAAGAAGTGGATGACAGAGGATGAGATGGCTGGATGGCATCACCGACTCGATGAACATGAGTTTGAGCGAACTCCGGGAGTTGGTGATGGACAGGGAGGCCTGGCGTGCTGCAATTCATGGGATCGCAAAGAGTAGGACACGACTGAGTGACTGAACTGAAATGAAACATTAACCACGGGTTGCACGCTGTGCTAGACACACAGATGATATCAAAAAAACATAGGACATATGCATATATGTTGAGAAAGATGTCTGGAAGAAGATGCACTGAACTGTTAATGACTATATCTGGGGAGGGTTGAGAGGGGAAGAAAGGTCTGGAGAGTATCTGTTAAAATACATGAACAATTTTTAAAATAAAGATTATTAATAAATTGGGTAAGAGAAATTATTTTTAAAAAGTAAAAACTAATTACCTAGATGTGATAAGTACTGAAACAGCAGAATATTTTTTACTGGTATAGAAACCTAGGTCAGATGAGATTATGTCTGTGAAAGTATTAAAAACCATCCATATATGGATGAAAAAAAGTTGACTCAGTACTATTTCCCGTAAGATGACAGTCTTTGCCTTCTTCCCAGCCTCCTATGTCTAAGTTTTGGATTACCTCCAGCTCCTCTTCTTGACAACACTTTCAATTTTTGTTTATAATAGTCAAGTTTAACTACTAAAAAAGACTAGCCAGGACACAAATCATCTAGTGCAATCCATTTAGGCAAAGCATGAATTTTTAAAGATAAACCTTCAAGTTTACTATTATTACATATAAGACACTGAAAAGGCACATTTTAAAAAGGAGAAAATTAAAATGACCCAAATCCTCTCATCCAGAGATGTCCATCACTGACATACATATGTCTATGTAAATGTATATGTATGAATTTTTGTTAACAAAATATTGAGTGAATTGTAAATATGACTTGCAACCTGAATTTTTTTTAATTAAATGGTATTATATAACCCTTTTTACAATTTTTAATATCCACATGATATCCCTATACTAATTTACTTAACCAATCCCTTATACTTAAAAACCTGTTTACAATTTTTATTTTAAACAGCAATAATATTCATTACTGTTTTCATTCAGAGCTATTACCTTAGGATAAATTAGGATGTACAGCTGAACATAAAGCAAAATCTAAGGCTATGATACACACAACCTCCTGATCTTCAGAGTGATTACAATGCTTTATATATGTTTACCAGTGATGTATGAACTGGCTTGTTAATTACACTCAACAAGGGAGATCCTTTGAGAGTAAAAAATATTATTTGAAATTGTCATCTTTGATTATTAATGAACTTGTGCATTAAAAAAACATTTAATGCTCTTATATTTCTTCTCTGTGAATTATCTATTCATGATCTTTATCTACTTTTCTATTAGGCTGCTCTTTTTTCCTAACTTTTTTTTTTTAATAAAACAAACAAACTGTGTTTGTTTTTCTTTTTTGGCCATGTCATATGGCTTGCAGGATATTAGTCCCCACACAGGGATAAAACCTGGGCCCCTGATAGTGAAAGCCTGGAATCTTAACCATTAAAGTACATTTCTAAAAAATGGCAGCACGTGTACAGTATAAAACTGAAAAGGTAAAGAACAGCATTCAGACAATATCTGACTCCAGCCAACTGGCTCCCCTCCTTGGAAACAATCACTACCACCAGTTTATCGTGCATTCTTCTAGGAATACATAAGACACGCTACTAAAATTTCAAAAGAATCACCACAGTTAAACTTGAGTAGTTACTTAAAAATCTGGAGTCACGATAAATATGATCTTCAGAGGTACCAATGATGTTTCAGAGCAATCTTTTCAGAGAAACGTAAGTACACCAGGATGTATAACTTCACTTACTTTTCAAAAAGAAATTCTGGCAACTTTTCAAATAAGACTTTGATAATGGCAGGCTAAAAAAGAAGACATAGGGAGTTAGGAGATGGTCTCGAAATGTACAAAAGAAATATACAACCAGCGGTAATTCTCTCCATCAAGATTCTTGGAGGCAAAAACCTGCTATAATTGAAATGCTCATTTTTAAGAATGTCCACATGAATGCTGCCTATATTTTGAACAGAACCTGCTGGAATACAAAAATCTGTCAATAACCCACCCTCTGAAAAATTGCAAAATGACTATCAAGGCAACACTAAAATAATCAGATAATCAATAGTATGATTAATTATAATGAGAACTGTTAACCCATGACATGCAAATTTTAACAGATTATCAAATAGTTTGCAAGAAAGATTTCTCTTCAGGGGAACAAGAGAGTTCCTATAGATTTAAGTAAACTAAGTGATATTCAAGATTTCCAATGAAAAGGAAAAGAGAATGCTAAGATTAACAGTGGGACAGACTGTCTACTAAATAGAGAGGCAGAGAGAAGGAAAATGGCAAAATCTAGTTAATAAGCAAATACAAAGCTAAATGGGAGATGATGCAGATGTGAATATAGCAGAGACATACGTGGTATACAGACCACATAGCATGAAGCTTTACAAAACAGGAAGCAGAGGCTGACCGGACAAACGAGACTTCAGGATACAATAGGCAAATCAGCTCAGTCCAAACCACAGATATTGCTCTCCAGATTCATCTCAGCAACAGGGCTGTGGGAAACTGCTACAAACTCAAATGCTTCTATTACCCCTGCTCTACCCCATGCTCCAGCCATTTATACTTGGGCATACACCACAAATCACATCCATGAGATGTTCACACAAAAAGTGGCACAGCCTCACCTGTAATGTGTCAATCCCCAGAAGCAATTTAATGAGGCTCTTACAGTAAGATGTGCCAGTGCTGTTAAAAAAAGAGAGAGAAATTTGTTTTCTGTTTTGTGTTACGGTTTTTATTATCCTTTGTCCATAAAATTGGTTAAATATGTAATTTTTTAGGAGAAACTATCCTGTTGGAGAAGAAATACAGCACATGAGAAGACAGTTCTTAAGTCACAGAGAGGTAAAGAGTTGAAATTTTCACCAACAGAGGTGAGATACATTTTAAAAAACATTCTGGATTCTTAGTATCCTGAACTTAATAATTTAAAGGTTAGGCTAAAACTCTGAGAAAAAGAGAGCTATAAATCAAAACCAAATTAAAAAAAACCCTGCATTCTATCCAACCTCCCCACACCCCCCAATCCAACTGGTGTAAAATTTCAGCAAGACTCGACGACTCATCTCCACACCTGGTTTCCTCATCCTGCACACGTTCACAAGACAAAAGGCAGTTCCTGAAACTGTCCTGGTCCTCAATGTAAGACTCCAGGCCACTAACGAACTCTTCTATTATCTTGGTAACATTCAAAGAAAACAAGAGTAAAAATTTTAGTTTAACATTTGCTGTGGGTTAAATAAAATCATTGTAGCACATTCAACTTTATGCCAGTGACTTTAAATTCCCAACTGAAGAGTACTGCTGGCAAAAAAAAAAACAGCACTAGGGAGAAAATACATACTGTGGGATAAGAAGGATGTTTCCTCAGAGTCTGAAAGAGTTTCTTTTGGAAAACGATTTGATCCACAGCTATAAGAAAAGAAGACGAGTTGGTCCCCAGTGTCTTGAACACTCCTGACTATTGTCTCCCTTTCCTAAGACCTAGGTTCCTGTCTGATGAAACCAATAAAGGTATTCCCAACCTAATAAACTCACAGCAGAACAGAATTAGCATTAGTAAAGGATAGCTACTAAGTATTTTAAAAAGATGCCATACCCTTAACTGAATGGGATAATCTATGCTCCTAAAGTAGGGCCTTATATGGCTTTATTTATCAATTTTCCTCTGAAATTAATTCTGACCCAGATAAATACTCTCTGGGTATTTATTTTTTCACAAGAAAACAAAGTAATACTATATATAACATTCTTAAAAAAAAAAAAAAGAATTAGACATACTTTACTTAACAGTCATTAACTAAAATATAATTTCAGTTTCATCCTTGTCTCCAGACAGATGGTGCTCCCATTTCTAATCTTCACTGCCTCTCTAGAAAACCCATTATTCAGTTCTGAGGCCTTTCACTATACCCAGATAAAAGATTTTCATTAAAACATTACCTAGTTGGTTCTGACTCTCTCCGGTTTTAAGAGTAATTCCTGATGCCTTAAGAAACTTTACAAAGACACTGTCATTTTCTTCAACTTCATTGTGAACATGAGATTTCTTTGTCTTTTTGGAAAGTGGTTGCTTCCTGGCTTCTGAAAATTGAAAAAAATGTCAAGAATTCGACAAAGAGTAGAGCAAAGCTTAAAATGTAAACCCTAGAACAATACCTAGGATAGTTGATGGGTCCCTGAGAGACTATACTGGAACTGATGCTGCAGTGAAATTTTATCTCTAACAAGGGTCAGCAATAATGGCTTGCAGACAAACAAAACAATTAACAAACAGAATTATTTTCACCTATTAAGTTTTCTTTTGAAGAATTCAAAATATGCCACCTCTAACAAGAATAACCATAGAAATGGTTTCCACCCAAATTCTAAAGCAGCCAGGGTCTCTCATGTACTCTACAAACCCCTGCATTAGAATCACTGAGAAGCTTATTGGAAGCATATTCTTAGGTCACATCCCAGACGTGCAAAATCAAAATTTCAAGGCTAGAGCCTGGGAATCTAAATTTTTAATAATTCATATTCTGCAGGTAATAATCCTTACTCCCACCGAAGCTTGAGAACCAATGATAAGGATGCAGAGGTGGAAGAAAGTGACAGATTCGCCTACATCTTATCTTTGAGTACAAAGTCCAGACTGATTTCACCCCAAGGCTTTCAATCCATGAGAAGTAATTAAAAAAAATAAGCAAACATAAACAAAAAGGTACCTGAGGTTCAGTATGACTATCTACTCTTCTCCCTTAATGAAGCAATGTTAGAATTGCCTTAATAGAGTAGATGAATATAATAAACAAAAGACTATCAACCACTTCTCATAGGAATACTTAGGGCTTCTGTCAGTTGCATTCTCATTATAGACAGAGTCTGTCCTCTTTCTTTGCCTCTGGCGTGTTTGCTTTGATATGATGCTATTCCTTTCTGTATCACCATCACAGCATTTATTGAGATCATAAATTTTTTTAAGGGAGGAAAGATGACCACAAGATTTTTAAAGGGTTATGGGCTTCCCTGGTGGCTCAGATGGTAAAGAAGCTGCCTGCAACACAGGAGACCTAGGTTTAATCCCTGGGTCAGGAAGATCCCCTGGAGAACGGAATGGCTACACACTCCAGTATTCTTGCCTGGAGAACTCCATAGACAGAGGAGCCTGGTGGGCTACAGTCCATGAGGGTCCCGATGAATCGGACACGACTGAGTGACTAACACAATTGTTTGGGGCTTCCCTGGTGGCTCAGTTGGTACAGAATCCGCCTGCAATGCGGGAGACCTGGGTTCAATAGTTGAGTTGGGAAGACCCCCTGGAGGGCATGACAACTCATTCCAGTATTCTTGCCTGGAGAATCCCCAAGGAGAGAGGAGCCTGGTGGGTTGCAGTCCATGGGGCTGCAAACAGTTGGACACAACTGACGACTAAGCACGGACTACGTAGTTATCTTTGTGTCCCAGCACCTGAAGGACGTACGATAGATAAGTTCTTACGTCTGTAGATTCCACTTATGTGGAGACTGAAGCTCACAGACTATAGGCATGCCCAAAGTCATACATGCAATTAGAGGTAGAAATTCCAAATCTCTTGACACTGGACTGTGTGTGTCCTACCTATTAAGACTTGATGACTCCCAACACTTGAAAGGAGGAACTTTATACCCCTTTTAGTGCCTCACACATTTGCTACAAAAAATAAAGCAACAAATGATTAGACACTTACCAGAGGCATCTTCTGTCAGGCTCTCTTTATTCTCTGACACTGATAGTTTTCTTTTGGAAATCATTCTGACCAGTCTTCTTCAGTTAAATTACTTTGCAGAACAAATCAGAGAACATAAGTTACTCTGTAGAAGCTAGATAAATTCTGAGAAGTTAAAAATATTAGCTCAAAGAAAACAATTAATGCTCTATCCAAAACCAAAGACTTCACAAAATGCTATCTAAAGCCAGATCTTGAGAAAATTTCAACTCCTCTTTCTGGTCAATACTTGCTTACTTTCACGACTTGTTTACCTAGTTGCCTCTTTAGCCAGATCACTTTTCTCTTGCTGAAGAATAAAACCCATAGTTCTCTGACATTGAAGATCCTTCACCATTTAGCCCCAATCTACTATTCCTTTAACTCATTAATCCAAAACTCCAATGTTGAGGACTGGGCTAGGTGTTGGGGTTACATTTGTGAACCAAAAATGATTCCTGCTCCAACTGAAATGCTGTTATCTGCCTGGAAATTACTCCATCTCCTTAAAGTCTCAATCAAATGTCTTCTTCCTTGAAAACTGGACTCCTATCCCCAAAGGAGATTACTCCTCCAGCTTTCCTGCTCCAGAGTATATGTAAGAAACCTTAGAACACACTAGACTGAGGGGCTCCTTGAGAGCAGGAATCCAGTGTTGTTTATCTCAGGTATCCCTAGGGCCCAGCATGGTACCTAGCATTAAAGAAAAAAATTTCTGAGAATATTCGCTAAATGAGAATAGCTGGCAGGAAGGTAAATATTAATATCTAACAAAAACTACTAAGTCTTTTATATCTAATACTTCATTTCTCACAAAACTTTTTGAGGTAGGT
>NW_011494743.1:4245423-4245672 GCF_000754665.1 Bison bison bison | reverse complement strand
GAGCTGAGATTCCAATTTAGCAGTCCGGCTCCAGGATCTACCTGCTTCTTAACTACCACCCATAATAGTGGCTTCCAACAATACTTACCATTTACTACTTACCAAGCGTCATGCTAAGCATTTTTTTTATATACTTTGCCTCGTTTACATTTATAAGCATTCTCAACCATTCTACAGAAGGAAAAACTAAGGCAAGTCATGGCCTCTGGACTTCAGGGAACACGCCCTTAACACCTGCTAACCAGTCCA
>NW_011494743.1:4245156-4245323 GCF_000754665.1 Bison bison bison | reverse complement strand
ACCTGAGTTCAATCCCTGGATCGGGAAGATCCCCTGCAGTAGGAAATGGCAATCCACTCCAGTATTTCTGCCTGGAAAATTCCATGAACAGAGGAGCCCGGCGGGCCACAGTCTACGCAGTTGCAGACTGGGGCATGACTGACGCACTGAGCATACGGGCGCACAAG
>NW_011494743.1:4241957-4245056 GCF_000754665.1 Bison bison bison | reverse complement strand
AACCCGGTGAAACCCGGGGGGCTGTCTGGACTAGGTCCTCCGGGGAGGGGCGGGGGGCGGGGATGGGGGTCAAGTCTCTCCTCATTTCGTCTTTTTAACGACGCAGGAAGGTACCTGGAGGTATTATCCCGCGACTAGATAGCTGAAGAAGCTGAGGTTGAGGGCACGGAGGCTCAGAGGGAAAGGCCAGGCTCTGTTGGGACCGAGAAACCAGGCCGTAAGTTCACGAGGCCTCGAGAGACGACGACCGCTGCTCCAGTCACCGGCGGAGAAGTGATCGCCGGTGCCCGCCTCTTCGACTTTCCCGCCGGTAGGACGCCACACTGACGCCACATTGACGCCACTTCAGCGCGCCCTCGCCATGACGTAAAACTTCCGCGCCGGAAGTGGGCGGCCCGGCGGCCCGGCTTGGGGCAGGACTCAAGGGACAACGCCGCCGTAGGGTCCGGGTCTCGCCTGGCTGAGGACGGTGAGAAGGCCCAGAGGCGGCCTCAACTAGGACCCGGTGCCCCGACGAAAAGAAACCCGGTTACACTCGGCCGGGAGCCCACTCTGTGAAGATGGCGGGGCCGGAGCTGTTGCTTGACTCCAACATCCGTCTCTGGGTGGTCCTGCCCATCGTTATCATCACCTTCTTCGTGGGCATGATCCGCCACTACGTGTCCATCCTGCTGCAGAGCGACAAGAAGCTCACCCAGGAACAAGTCTCCGACAGGTCAGCGCCCTCCCCTCTCCGGCAATCTCACTCTCGTGACCTTGGGCAAGAAAGCACAGGGGTTATGTCAGTTTGCCCGGCTTAATCAGGCCCCCACTAGCTGAGTTTCCTTGGCTGAGTTACCCCTGTGTTTCATTTGTTCATCTGCGAAATGGGGATGATAACAGGACATGCCTCATAGAGCAGGAGTGGGAACTAAATGTTAGATGATGTCTGTAAAACATTCCTCTAGATACGGTATAAGTTTCCATGAGCCTGAATGATCACAAATGGGACATTTGGTTTCATAATTAAGGTTTTGCTGCCTCCGAGGTTACTAAAATTTTTCTAAAATGTGTTAAACCAAAATGGAGAAATATATAAATGAAAAAACATTAGACCATATTTGGGAATAGAACGTATGTAAAAAGTGACTCTCAAGCTTGTAGAATAGTGACTTTTCGGAAAGTAAAAACAAATAGATCTTTAAGAATGTGAAACTCCAGTTTGAAAAATACTGACTTGGAAAACTAGAGTTTTATTTTAAGAAAATGTTTTTCACTTGCAAATTACGACGGCAGAAGATAAACTTTAGCTTTATTGCCAGTTGTTGTGTTATTGTGCTTAGTTGAGCAGGGACTTATTTTTAGATACTAGTGGGAAAAAAATGCAAAATTCAAAAATTCTTGTAGAATTTGCAGACCTTAAGAGAAACTGAGTATTTAAAATTTATAGGATAATTTAAGTTGGCCTTATTTCAGGGTTTAAATGCCTCACATGATTCTCAACCCCACATCTGCAAAATTGCTCAGCAGTATAAATAGAGATCTATCTGAATTTCTGTTAAGCCTGTGGAAGTCCTGAATTCTCTATAGTGAACAAGGTTTTTTTGACGACTTACCATGTGCCCTGCACTGTGCTGTATGCTAGGGGGTACAAAATATGACAAGACCCTACTCTCAGGGAGTTTTAGTCCAAGTGATAAAACATGTAAAGGGAAGATAGGAAATACTATTATTTTAGTGCTCAGGGTATGCTAAGTACAGTGGTAATCACCTTAAATGACATATGTGAAGAATTAGCTTAAAATCCTTTAGTATTTGCTTTTTGCTCTTTAAAAAACTGTGGTAAAATACATATAAAACTTTCCACTTTCTTTTTTTCTTTTTTTAAAGTTTAATTTTATTTATTTGGGCTGTGTTGGGTCTTTATTATTGCACAGGCTTTTCTCTAGTTGCAGAGAACAGGAGCTACTCTCTGCTGGCGGTCCGCAGGCCTCTCATTGCGTTAGCCTCTCTCGTTGCGGAAGACGGGCTCTAAGTGGGCCAGTAGTCGTGGCACACAGGTTGAGTTGCTCTGCAGCATGTGGGATCTTCCCTAACCAGACTGAACCCATGTCTCCTGCGTCGGCAGCAGGCTCTTTACCACTGAGACGCCAGGGAAGCCCCACTTGGACTGTTTTTAACTATACAGTTCAGTGCCGTGAGGTACATCCACCTTGTTGTGCACCTGCCACCACTGTACACTTCCACAGTATTTTCCTGACCCCAGCAGAAACTCTGAGCCTATTGAACTCATTTCTGTCTCTCCCAGTTCCTGAGACGCACCATTCTACTTTAGGTACTTCAGTAAGTGGAATCACACAGTATTTGTCCTTTTGGGTCTGCCTCATTGTATAGTGTATTCATGGTTTGTCCATGTCGTTGCAAGTGAATGGATTTCCTTCTTTTTCGTGGCTGAATTAATGTTCCGGTGTTTGTGTCCACCCATATATCATGTTGTCTTTATCCTTTCAGGACTTTTTAAAATTATTGTTTATTTGGGGTTGTGCTGGGTGTTCTTTGCTGTGTGCAGACTTTCTCTGTGTGCAGAGAGTAAGGGCTGCTATTTAGTTGTGATGCATGGGCTTCTTGCTGTGGCTTCTCTTGTTGCAGGGCACAGGCTCCAGAGCATTCGGGCTTCAGGAATTGCAGCACTTAGGCTCTAGAGCTCATGGGTTTCGGTAGTTGTGGTGCAAAGGCTTAGTTCCCCATGGCATGTGGAATCTTCCTGGACCAGGGATTGAACCCATGTCCCCTGCATTGGCAGGCAGATTCTTAACCGCTGGACCACCAGGGAAGTCCTCGGGGTTGTTTCTATATATGGGCTATTGTGACTAATACTCCAATGAACACAGGGTTACATATATATATATATTATATATATGTATATATAATGTGATTCTATTTTTATTTTTCTGAAGCACCTCCATATTGTTTTTCATAAATTTGTACCAATTTACAGTCCCACCAACAAGGGTTTCCTTTTCCCCAACCTTTTGCTTTTAAGATAAAGATTACAATACAGTGGAACCCTTAAAAAGAAAGGAATCATGTCACATGGTTACAACACAGATGAACCTTAAG
>NW_011494743.1:4239450-4241857 GCF_000754665.1 Bison bison bison | reverse complement strand
TTAAGAACATGAGGCTAAACAAAAGAGACCAGATACAAAAAGCTAATATCTGTATGATTCTACTTATATGAAGTATCTAAAATAGTCAAATTCACAGGAACACAAAGTAGAATGGCGGTTACTAGGGGCTGGGAGATGGGGAATAGGGAAGTTATTGTGCAGTAGGAATAGAGTTTCAGGTTTGCAGGATGAAAAAGTTCCGGAGATCTGTTTCACAACAGTGTGAATATGCTTAACACTACTGAACTGTGTGCTTAAATGTGGTTAAGATGGTAAATTTTATGTTAATATTTTTTACCACAATTTTTTAAAAAAATAGCACTGAGACTCTCTTACATAGTCCAGCTCTTGCCAAGCTCTCAAGCCTTGTCTCACCATGTTTCTGTAGTCCTCTTGCTTCCACCCATATGGCGTTTTCCCGGTCCTCAGAGACAACAGTGCTTACTCCTGCCTCAGGGCTTTTGCCCATGCTCCAGCTCTTTGCCAAGGTTGTCTCTACCCGTCTTTAAGATTTCAGCTTAATCATAGCCCCTCAGGAAAGCTTTCTCCAAGACCTTGACTTCTTAGACTCAGTCACATCCCCCTGTTAACACACTCAGATTATCCGTCTCTCTTTCCTGGTATGTAACAGATGGATTTGACATTTATTCCTGTGGTTATTTGACTATTGTTTTTCTTCCCTACTAGACTTTAACCTCCTTGAGATATTTGCCTTTTTTTTTTTTTTTTTGGCCGCAGCATGCAGGATCCCTGAGTAGGGATCCAGCCCATGCCTCCTGCAGTAGAAGAGCAGATTCTTAACCACCAGACCTCCAGGGAAGTCCAAGATAGATTCTTGCTTTTTGATCGCTGTTGTTCATGTCACCTAACATGGCACCCAGAAGCTCGAGAAGTATTCATTCAACGAGAATAAGCCTGTTATTGTGTATAATATGAATGGAGGTGTAGGAAATTTAAGGCACTCACCCAGAATCACATAGTTAACAAGTGGCAGAGCCAATATTTGAACCCATCTGTCCAACTCCAGAGCTTAAATTTTTACTCATTATTCTAGACCCAGTGCTACTTAAACTGTCTGGGGTAAAGGACCGGTTTGGGTTTTTGAATGTTCAGTCTGTCACAGGCTGGTGCTTTGATAAAAAATTTTTGATCACATATTTGGATGTTTGGACAATGTCAGATTGCTATAAAAGTTTCTAAACCTTTAGTCTCAGTGTCTGTTCTTACCTCACCACAGACCAGCATTGCGACATAGGCCACATTATGAATAGCTTTAGTCTAGCTCCCAGGGAATGGAACATATCACCTCTCAGCTCTTCAGGCTTGTGTCTATAGCATTTTGTTTTGTCTCACTTTTTAAGAAGGATTTCCATTAAGGAGGTTTTTTCCTCCCCTCATTAAAACAACCTAGAAAAATTAGCGTTTTGATCTCTTCTGTTTGATGTTTGTTCTAACACTGCCCACTTGGTACACTTTGTTATCTGTAAGAATCAACTATGTTCAAATATCACCAGATAATTTCATTTATGAATTCAGTAAGTATCTACTGAGAGCTTACCAACATCTGCACCCTGAGTAGAATTTGTATTTGTCTGTCAGGTAACAACCCTGTCAAGCCCTGTAATCATTTCTTTGGTTTTGCTTTGTTTTTAAACTTCCTTCTTTTATCCTTGCCCTTCCTCCCTTCTGCCCCCAGGTCTTTTGAGTAGCATCCAACTGCTACTCTTTTTACTCAGAGAAAAGTTCCTTCTTAGCTCATTATAAAGTAAGAAAAAGCGTCATGTCCCAAATGTGCCTTCCTCAGAAATCTTTGTTTAGAAAGTCACTCCTGAAAACTTCTTGTGGAAAGCTGAGTGTTGGGTTAAGTATGTCCTGTTGGTTTTAAGGAGACTTGTATTTTGAAAAGTTTCCACACAGAGCTATTGCCAAATAGGCCTTCTCTTGTGTTTAAATAGGTTTTCTACTTTATTCTCTCATTTTCTTCTAGAGTTTCACTTTTAAAAATCTCATTGTCTTGGTTTTGTTTTTTTGTTTTGTTTTTTTTCCCTTCAGTCAAGTCCTAATTCGAAGCAGAGTCCTCAGGGAAAATGGAAAATACATTCCCAAACAGGTACTCATTTATCTTTTATTACAAGCTCCATGATTCACTGTTGAGGACAGTAGATAGCTGAATGTTTTATAAGGGGACTCTTCGGGGAAAGCTGAAGGCAGGCAAGTCAGTAATTAAGCTGTGGCCTAGTGGTGTTTGCTGTCATTGTGACCTTGCTCTTCTTGAGAAATTGTTTTCAAATGTGACTCAGCTAAAGTGTCAGGACGGCTGCCAAGTAGGCTGCCAGCTCTGAGTGTAATAGCATATTCCAAGGGCCTTCTGACTAAACCTCGGGGGAATAATTTGACAATGTTCTAT
>NW_011494743.1:4214722-4239350 GCF_000754665.1 Bison bison bison | reverse complement strand
TTCTATGTCACAGTTTTAAGACTTAAAAAGTTCTTTTTTCTACTAGTCTTTCCTGACACGAAAATATTACTTCAACAACCCAGAGGATGGATTTTTCAAAAAAACTAAAAGGAAGGTTGTGCCGCCTTCTCCTGTGACTGGTATGTATATTCCCCTCTCTCATCTTTAAGGAAGATTTTTAACATGATGGTGGGATGAGCAGGGAGGATGTCCTTTTATTTGAAATTTAAATAGTATAAGACAGTAATCTGAGGGAACTTAGGGATCATCGGATACAGGGATCTACAAAAGGGGGGATTCTCTTTTTCAAATAAATCTTATACCTTGGGAACTCCAGTGTATAAAGTGGAATTAAAAGCAAGACCTCTCGGCTAAGGGGACGGGGAATAGGGCCCCTGTCCCCAGGTGTCTCCCCTTTGCTGTTCCTCAGGACCCAGGGCTCTGAGGGGCACAGCTGGAAAGCATTCCAGTCCCAGGTCCCACCCAGTGCAATCCTGCTGCTGGCAGATGACTCCCAGATTCTGCCTAAATGCTTCCCTCGGTGATTCATTTCTTTGTCAGACATGATTGCTTGCTCTCCCCCTACAGTTTTTCCTCTAACAGAGTTCTTACTTCCTCTGATCCCAGTCATGTGAAGAACACAGCATCTTTAAAGTAAAACAAAAATAACGTATTATTTGGTTTTACTTATCCATTTATTTCAGTACCTATTTCTTTAGGTTAGATAACCAGTATCATAAACCCAGACAGAAGGTACTGGAATTGATTTCAATAATAAGTCTTTTAGCAAACCTACAAGAAACAAAAGACCAATAAAATATATGGAAAGATACTTGACATCACTAAAATCAGTGGAATGCAAATTAAAACACGGTGTCCTTCTTAACCCATTAAATTCGAAAAGATTGAAAAGCTTGACCAAAACTGCTACTGTCAGGGTCATGGAAAATGAAGTCCTCTTACTGTTGTTGAAAGTCAGTTTTAAATGGTCAAATCCCTTGGCCCAGAAATTCTTCTAAGAGTTTCTCTCACAGAAGCACTTACACAAATTTGCAGATTTATGTACAAGGAAGTTGTTCACAACATTTTTCTTTTTGCCAATAAACAATCTATAGATCTAACCAGAAGTGATGAGTGTGACCACAGTGGACACCTATGCAGACATTAAAAATAATGAGCCATGTTACACCAATATGGAAACATAATATATCACAGTATGTTAAGTTTTTAAATTAAGAAGCAGAATAGTAAGCATAGTATCCCTTCATGTGTATATATACAGAAAGAAACCATTGTGTATATACATGTATAAGTATATATGTATGTTTGTATTGACATGTAAAGATAGAAGAATAGACAACGGTTAAAAGTGTTTAGACAGTAGGCAGAGGAACTGTCCACATCCTATGTTTCTATGTCGTTTGAATTTTTTACAATGAACTTGTATTACTTGTATTAATTTTGTCAAGTAAAGTAAAAAGTTACAGAAAGCAAGGAATAAATCCCTACGAACTGTGGTAACAGCTATTGGTTGCTTGTTTTTCTGTCTTAGATCCCACCATGCTCACAGATATGATGAAAGGCAATGTCACCAATGTCCTGCCTATGATTCTTATTGGTGGATGGATCAACATGACGTTTTCAGGCTTTGTCACAAGTAAGTTACAGACTCAGAAGACTTCAGGTTTACTTCATCTGTGATCCTTTCCCATGACCTTACTCAGAAATCCAGGTGCTGCTGACATACTACTGTCCCGGGTCCTGTGTTCTCGAGTGGAAACTGTTAACAGTTCTTGAACAAAAAATTGATTATGCTCTAATTTCATGGCTCTTATCCCAAAGCGTTCATACATTCATGACATGGAGCTTTTTCACTAAGGGACTTGAACGAGTGGCTTACTAATTTGTATCCAAAACTAGTTTTGTGTCCCAGTGAGTAGGAGGACGGGAAGCCTGTTTCTGTCTTGACTTCATTTTTGAGGTGTTGGGGTCAGTTGTCGATTTGTTCGTGAGCCGCTTTGATTTAAATGAACTTGGTGTCTCAGTAATACAGTTCTTTGTGTGTATATATTCCACTTTGGGTTTAACAGACTAGTGCTGGTTTCTTTTCCAGATTTTGGGGCACAGCTCAGTTTGAGCCCTTACTTCTTAAGCACTAGAGAAGCTGGTGTTGTTCAAAGAACTAGAATAGAGTGACTTTTGAGTGTTAATCCTTCAGAAGTGGCATACGGCTCTTTGTGGAAATAAGTTTCTAAGCACTGTATGGTACAGAGTTCCCACCTCCTCAGGGAAATATGTGTATCACACTTACTAAACCGTTCTATAGAGGAAGCTGGGTGTGATTCTGAACTTTCTCTTTCTTTTCTGCAGCCAAGGTCCCGTTTCCACTGACCCTCCGTTTTAAGCCTATGCTACAGCAAGGAATTGAACTACTAACATTAGATGCCTCCTGGTAAGGACTTTCTTCTATTGAGTAAAAACACCAACCAAAATCTAAAACAGCGATCTGTTAAACAACAGGATTTCCAGTTTGCCTGCTTCACTGGAATAGGTTTTTGGAGTTTTTCTCATTGAAACTCCACTCAGAATGCCACAGATTTTGATAACTTTTACATGAGTTTTCTTGCAAAAGGAGAGAATGTATCAAGCTCTTTCCCCTAGTTTCTTGGGTCTTAGGAGCTCAAAAAAGTAGATGTGTCCACCCCAAAAAAAGTTAAAGGCAGGAACTCTGGCCAAAGCAGACTTTTTAACAATAAAGCCCTGGAGCTTATGGAAGTGGATGTTGGTATTATTTGTTTCAAAATACATTACTTCCAAAAACAACATTAATTCTTTTCACTGGTATCAGTCACTGTGCTAAATACATTTCATATATTATTTTATTCTCGTAGCAACCCTATGAAGTGGAGCCATTGAGATTTGACCACAAGTCTGTCCAAATCCAGCACTTGTGTCTTATTTACTGTTCTCTTTTTTATATCAGAGTAATAAAACCCCAAATATGAAGAGCTCTTAGGACAGTGCTGCAGCCTCGGGAACACAGTAGTGCTTCTTCATGTGGTCTCTCCAAGACTATTTTGTCTGGCTTCCCAGAAACTAGCATCTAATGGAAACCAGACAGGGACTTCCATAGTGGTCCAGTGGTTAAGAGTCCCCCTTCCGATTCAGGGGTCACGAGTTCAGTCCCTTGTCAGGGAACTAGGATCCCGCCTGCGGCAGGGCAACTAGGCCAGCCCACCATAACTCGAGAAGCCTGCACACCACAACAAAGACCAGCGTAGCCAAAATAAAATTGAGTAGACTAGAATAAAATAAAACAGCCAGACAGTAGGAGGAGGAGAATGGGCGTTGGGGGTCATTGCCTGACTGATCTTTACTGACTCCCCATTGGAGCAGTCTGTGCTTGTTTGGGAGGGACACGATAGACCCAGCGCTGGGAGAGTCTTGGCCGTGCACACTTCCCCCAGAGGAGAAAAGCTATACTTCCTACAAGTAGCATGACTGTTCAGCTTTGGCCTTCCAGTCTCCTGTGGGCCAAACACAAACTTCATGGGGTGGAGAAAAGCTGTTTTATCTTTTCTCAGCACCTGGACAAGTATGTTTCTGACATGCTCGTGTGGACAAAGGAGCCTGGAACCACATATGAACTAGCTTACCAATCTGAAAGATTATGTACAGATAAGTGTGACCCAAGTATTGGAATGAAGCATGGGTCCTTTCTCTCTGTATCATTTCTGACACTCGTTTTAGTTTTTTATTATATGCAAGCATATTAACTTCACTGGGGCAAGGTGGGAAACCTAACCTAAGGAGAGCTTTGGGATATAGTTCAAAACTTGAAATGGCTTTTCCAGTCACTACAGTCTTCAATATGAAGCCTGTTAACACTTGTGGTTTCTTTAGAGAATGGGATTCAGGACAGGCGGCCTCTTTCAATTTATCTTACGTACTTCAGTATTATTTGCGTGTATTATATACATACATCAATAACAAGTGTGTGTTGTCATGATTACAAATAATAAATGGTTTGAAAACCCACTATGTAGGCAGGATAATTAAACAAAACTTGTATACCCTGATAAAATGAAGCCCACCAGGTGTGAGTTCAGTTCCTGCTACTGAATGCCAAAGAAGGAGCCGTTAACCTCCATATATTAACTCATTTTACCCTCATGGCAACTCTCTGAAGTGAGTGGAAGAATCGAGGTTTGACCCAAGTCTGTCCACAAGGCTCAGCTGTTCGCCTGCAGAGAGCTATAACTATTAATATTTGTAACATGGCCTTCATAACATGTATTTCTTCTTTGGTTGTGCTCTGGATGACTATTGGCTGACCCCAGGAGATTCCTTTACATACTCTGAACAACCTCAGGTGGGAGAAGTGTGTGAACTAGTGTATTCTGAAATAGCTACCTACATTGTTTCACGTTTGCTTCCTAGGGTGAGTTCTGCATCCTGGTATTTCCTCAACGTCTTTGGGCTTCGGAGCATCTACTCTCTGATTTTGGGCCAAGATAATGGTAAGAGGCAATTACTTCAATAGCTGAGTCATTCATACCAGGGCCAGAGTGATTATGTAGTTGTATTGAACAGAGTGAAATATGGTGCTTCATTCCCTAAACTTATTCCTAAGTTTCTGAGGTACTCTGAAAGAGTCTTAAACATCGCAAGGTCAGACTGAAGATCTCATTAATCACAGGGACAGTATTTAGTTATGCAGAGTCTGATACCCTCCTATGAGGGATCCAGCACCAGCAATGTAAGCCTGAAGCTGAGAGAAGGCTGGTTTGATCAGTTCGCCCATTGACTAGAGACCAGTACCAGTCCTGGCTCTCTTACTTAAATAGCTGGGACCCTGGGCAAGTTACTTAACCACACCAGTGCTCTGTTTGCCTACCTGTAAAATAGGGACCTTAATAACTGACTTCTGGGTTTGCTGTGAGGAGTAGATAAGGTAGATACATGGAGCACTTAGTGAAGTACCTGGCATGTTGGTGTTGCTCAGTAACTCATAGCTATTGCTCGTGTTATTTAAATTTGAAATAAAGGTTAGAGCTTCCTTTAGTTAATCTTCTCTCTCCTGCTGTTATCACGTCCATTTTTTGCAAGAGGTAAAGTGACTTTCACAAAGTGTGTGACAAGGCCAGTCAGTGAACTGTCCCATGGTCCTCTAACCCACTGCCAAGCATCTGTAAGTGCTGTGTGAGAACCATTCTTCCCTGAGGGTCCTGGGTGCCTGCTGTGCCCTGGCACTCACTGGGGTGTGTCTTATGCTGCAGCTGCTGACCAATCACGGATGATGCAGGAGCAGATGACTGGCGCAGCCATGGCCATGCCCGCAGACACCAACAAAGCTTTTAAGGTACACTCACTTCTCTTCCCAGCTTCACTGAGGCTCAAAGGTGTTACCAGAGTTACTTTTAAAGATGAATTCCCTTAAGTGAGTGTGCTATATATATGGTTCCATCATCTTAAGTTTAGCAAAGATGTATTTTCATTTACATGTCTCTTATTCCAGAGGCAGAATCATCTGATAAGTGAGGTAGAGATTCTTGGTACTTTTGGTGGTTTTTAAATGCTCACCCAATTTAATCCACAGTGCAAATGAAGTTATAAAAACACCCCAATCAGAGATACGAGGTAGACATTTGGAATATTTTGAACTTTTTTGGACCTGATATAAATTTCATTCAGTAAAATCCAAATTGGTATACTTGGCAGTCGAGTGGTTAGGACTCCACACTCTTCTAACTGCCGAGGACCCAGGTTCAATCCCCGGTGGAGGAACTAAGATCCCATAGGCCATGTGGCTTGCCCCCCCATAAAATCTAAATTATTTGAGCCTTTCATACAATGATTCTTGAATTTGTAAAATCCAATATAATTTTACACAGCAAAATCTCACAAATTTTTCATGATGAAAACTAGAAATAGAGAGGAATTTGCTCATCTTGATGAAACATACTTATGAAGGACCCACAGTTAGCATACTTATTCTGGAAGCTTTGCCCCTAAGGGTAAGAACAAGACAAAAGATGTCCACTATGACCACTTCTATTCAACATTATTCTAGATGTTCTAGCCAGGGCAGTTAGGCGAGAAAAAGAAAGAAAAAGCATCTAGATTAGAAAGGAAGAAGTAGGGACTTCCCTGGCAGTCCAGTGGTTAAGGATCTGCCTTCCAATGCAGGGGACTTGGGTTCGATCCCTGGTTTGGGAACTAGGATCCCACATACCACAGGGCAGCCAAGCTCACGTGCTGCAACTAGAGAGGCCATGGATTGCAGTGAAGACATAGTGCAGCCAAAATTAAAAAAAAAAAAAAAGTTTTAGAAGTAAAATTGTCTTTATTTGCAAGTAATGTGGTCTTTTATATAGAATATCCTAAAAGGAATCCACAAAAAAGCTATTACATGTAATACATTCAGCAGGGTTTACAGGAATCAGTCACAGTTCTACACACTGGTAATAAAGAATCTGAAAAATAGAAATTAAGAAAATCATTCCATTTATAATAGTATCGAAAAGGATAAGAATAAATTTAACAAAACAGCAAGATTTATACCATGAAAACTGTAAAATACTGCTGAAAGAAACTAAAGAAGCCCTAAATAAATGCAAATATATCCATGTACATATTGTCTTGACTTACTGTTATCAAGATGGCATCTGTTGATCTACAGACTCAAAATCCCACCAGCTTTTCTTGTGCGAATTAGCAGTCTGATCCAGAAGATAATACGGAAGTGAAAGGGCTTCAGAACAGGCGAAACAATGTTGGATAAGAACAGAGTTGGAAGACTCAAGACTTCCTGATTTGAAAACCTACTTCTGAGCTATAGTAATCAAGACTGTGTGGACAGACATGCAGATCAGTGGAACAGAACTGATATTTCATTCAGCAGGGACTTCCCTGACGGTCCAGTGGTTAAGACTCTGTGTGCTTCCAGTGGAGGAGGCACAGGTTTGATCTGTGACCAGGGAACTAAGATCCCATATGCTGTTCAGTGCAGCCAATAAATAAAAAAAAGTTTTGTTTTGTTTTTAAAGAATTGAGAGTTCAGAAATAGAAGCTCATACATGTAGATCAAATGATTTTTGAGAAAGGTGCCAAAACAGTTCATTGAGGGAAAGAATAGTTTTGCTGTTTATTGTGTACAGAGTTTCTGTTTCAGGGCATGAAAAATTTAGAAAAAGTTAGTGGTGATGGTTGCACAACATTGTGAACCTAAAAACTGCCACTAAATTGTATACTTAACAGTGGTTAAAAATGGCAAATTTTGTGTCATATGTATATTAATATTTACCACAATAAAAAATGTTTTGAATAAAAGTTTTTAAATGGGTCAAAGACCTAAATACAAGAGCTAAAACTAGAAAGCTCATAAAAGAAAACATAGGTGTAAATATTTGTGACCTTAGATTAGGCAATGATTTCTTAGATATGACATCAAAAGTATAAGCAACAAAAGGAAAAATAGATAAGTGGAACTTTGTCAAAATGAAAACTTCTGTGCTTCAAAAGACACCATTAACAAAGTGAAAAGCCAACCCATAGAATTGGAGAAAGTGTCTGAAAATCATATATCTGGTAAGGGTCCAGGATTCAGAATAAAGAACTCTTAGAACTCAACAATACAAACATGATCCAGTAAAAAGTTGGCAAAGGATATGAATATTCATTTCTTCAAAGAAGACACACAAATACCCAATAAGCTAAGCACATGAAAAGATGCCCAACATCATTAGTCATCGCGGGTTTTGCAAATCAAAACTTCAGTGAGATACCACTTCACACTCACTCATATGGTTATAATAAAAAAGATGGACAATAACGAGTGTTGACAAGGATGTAGAGACATTGGAACCCTCGTACGTGCTGGTGATTGTCCAGCTGCTTTGCAACGCGGTTCTTAGTCTTTCCTCAAAAACTTAAACACACTTACCATATGACCCAGAAATTCTACTCTCAGCTAAACACCCAAGAGAACTGAAAACATATTTTCCCACAAAAACTGAGTACAAGAATGTTCAGAAAACTACTGATAATAGTCAAAACTAGAACAATCCAAATGTCCATCATCTGATGAACAGATAATGCAATGTCTAGACAATGGAATGTATGCAGTGGAACATTAGCCATAAAAAAGAATGAAGAGCTGAATCATGCCACAACAGAGAGGGACCGTAAAAACATGCTAAGAGAAAGGAACTATAACCAATACCCTGTTATAAATCTTAATGGAAAAGGATGAAAAAAAACTAAATGTATATGTATAACCGAATCACTTTGCATTATGGCAGAAACCAAGACAACATTGTAGATCAAGTATACTTCAACAAAATAATTTTTTTTTTAATGTTAAATGAAAGAAACCAGTGACAAAAGGCCACATACTGCATCCAGAAAAGATGACAAGATTCAGAAAATGAAGTAGTCATTGCCAGGGCTTGGGGGAGGGGATAATGGGAGTGTCTGCTGTTTGATGTAGAGTGTGTTTGCCATGACAGAAGTGTTCTGGAACTACATAGTATGATGCTTGCACATCTTTATGAAAATACTAAAAGCCACTGAATTGCACACATTGAAGGGATGGATTGTGCAAATTATTATTTTTTAAAACCCATAGCTGTGAGCTAACATTTATATTGCACATTAAGTTTCGTAGAGCATTTTTTTAAAGACCTACTAATTAAAGGCAAAAGTAGTCAACATTAATAGAATACTTGAGAAGTGTAATTAGTTGCCAGCTCCAGGGACCGGAACAGATTGTTTCTTTCTTAGCCTAGTCTCCTGTCTGTAACTTAGGGGTGGGGGTGGGTGAGGGCACCGCAGCACCTCCCTCCTAGGACTGAGTGAGGGTCACATGTGCAGAGCTCGATCCCGCTCCAGGCCTGAGCACATCAGCACTGCTCCTATAACAGCCCTTCCCTCCCTGCCCCCATGTTTCTCTTCCTTTGCAGACAGAGTGGGAAGCTCTGGAACTGACGGATCACCAATGGGCGCTGGATGATGTCGAAGAGGAGCTCATGGCCAAAGACCTCCATTTCGAAGGCATGTTCAAAAAGGAATTACAGACCTCTATTTTTTGAAGACCAAGCAGGGGCTAGCTGTGTCTGGAACTTGGAGTCGCGCTTAACCTTATAACTTTCATTTGAGCTGGAGCCTCTTGGAATGAAAAGGGGGTGCATGAGCTGGCGGGGGTGCAGCAAGGATTGTTCTTGTCTGAGGCAGGCTCCCCTTCATGTTTGAACCCAGAGGAAACATGAGGAGTGTATGCTGGGTGACTTGCCCAGAAACAGCTATTTTTTTAATATTTTAAATGTTCCTTCTGGTGACTCTAGTAATAAAAGTAAGAGAAAGGGGAGACACTCAAGTTAGTGATAATATTAAAAAACAGCGAAAATTCAGTCTATGGAAAAAGCATTGTTAATTAAACCTAATTATTATGTGCAGTCATTCTGACATTTAAACCTCAGTAAACTCCTGTTTTCTTGGAATCCATCCACCTGGCATTTCACCTTTAATTTTTTGTTAGTAAACTTCCCTTTCACAAATAATACATTTTCATTGTTGAAAATTTAAGACCAATGGATAGACAAAATGAAACTCTCTGTGTTGTTCATCTTGCGCCTGCAAATGACATGAAAAGCAAATGTGTCAAAACCTTACTCAAGCTCTTTTTCAGAGTAAATAACCCAGGGCCAGGACAGACTTAGCAAACCTTCTCTCTGTTTTAATACTATCAAGTAAAAATTGGTGACCCTGCAACACTGCCAGATTCTCAAATGCCTTTGGTATCCTCAAAGACTTCAGCAGTTAAATAATGTGAGGTCTTGATCTGGAATTCATAATATATTAAATCCATTGTCAAATCAGTAGAGCTGTACTATACATGGCTACTCCACTGAACAAAAGACCCCATGTCCAAGTTATTCTGGATGAGAGAGACCTTACATATGGTTGTAAGAAGGGAGAGAGGGTGATTGCTGGCGGACACAGAGGTAAGGGTTGCCCAGGAATAGTTCTCTCTGGATTAACTGTCCCAGGAAGGTGGCAGAGGGCCTTTTCGGTACCAAGAGGTGAATGTAATCTACACGTTGAATGTTGTAATCAAGAACAAACAACTCGACTCTACAAATTATTCTGTTTTCTTGTCTTTGCCTGTAAAAACATTACCTCTGTGGGTCACTCACAGCCTTCTGCCAACAGTTATGAGTATGTATTGTGGACCAGTGCTGGAGAGTCTAAAATGGAAAAGATGGGACTTCTGTCCTCAGGAGCTCATAAGAGAGACACATGAGAAATTGGTGGTTCTTAATCATTAGGTCACAGTACCTCTTTGAGAATCTGATGGATGCTCTGACCTGGCCTCCAGAGTAACAGACATGGGCACAGACCTCTAGGGTAACCCCAGGAGCACAGATAGACCCTTTAAAGCCTATTCATAGTGACACACTGACCCAAGGTTAAGAAATGCTAATATTTAAAAGAGTTGTTAAAATATTAAAGGACCAAAGATTCCCAGGGGAGCTAACCTTTGATCTGAGTCTTGAAAGAGTTCTGCAGTGTAGAAAAGCATCCCAAGCAGAGGGAAGAGAACCAGCCAAGGCCCACAGATGAAAATGTCTACAATTCACTGCTTCCTGACGAAGTGGGGAGTGGCATGGGATATACAGAAAGGCCCGAATCAGGCAGGAATGGAGACAGTGCGGGGACTGAGTGTAGGACCCTCTTTGTGTGTCCTCGGTCTGCCTCTTGACCCACACAGTCTGTCCTTTTCCCTGTAGTGAAGCTGGGTGGGTAAAATGTGTGAGACTCTTCTCACCCATCACGGTGGTAAATGTGTATGTCCTTGGCGCCAGCAAGTCAAAGGGAAAAGCCAAGTTTGTCTTGGCAAGGTCTTTTCAGGACCAGCACACAAGTTCAGGGAACACTGCTTATTATGTCTGCTTGGAGTTTAATTTGGATCAGATTGCTAGGTGAGCATTCCAGCTTTACCATCAACCTGGTCTTAGCACCCAAAACCATTTAGGGCAACCTGGAATGTCCACTTGCTGATAATGGTGGTATGAAAGGCACCTTGCATGGAAGACTAAAGATGGACAGTCAGTGGCAAAACGCAACTCATAAAAATAATGATGACTTGGATTGGAGGACAGCAGGTAAACCTGTGCTTAGAGGCAAAAGCCAGTGTGGTTCCCCTGTGTGGTCTGAGGAGCCTGGTGGGCATGGCTACATGTGGGAGGCATGGGGGATTACTGTGTGAGGAATACTGCAGTGGCAACTGACAGAACTCAATCTGGGTTAAGCAGTTTTCTTTTTTTTCTTAATGTAAATTGGTTCAAAAACTAAAATGCCCAGTGGTCAGTTACTCCAGTGTAGCTGGAGCCGGGGCCTCAAATGATACCATCCAGACTTGGTTGCTTTCTCAAGTCTGCTTTTTTCTATTCTCAGGCATTTTGTCTTCTCACGGAGACACTAGCTCCGTAAATGCAGTGAAAAGCACTCCTGGGAATTCCCTGGTGGTCCAGTGGCTAAGACTCTGTGCTCCCAATGCAGGGGGGCCCAGTTTCAACCCCTGGTCAAGGAACTAGATCCCACATGCCACAGTACACGCCTCAACTAAAGATCCCGTGTGCTGCAAGTAGGACCCAATGCAGCCAAATAAATACACAAAAAAGACATGATGCGATGAGGCAGAGGCAAGGCCAGATGGCAGAGAGCTTCTAAGTCACTCCTCAGACACGCACTTCATCCTGATGTTACTTCAAGAACCTTTGGGAGGGACTGGTAGGAAGGGATTTGCTGCTGGGGTGGAGTTGAGGCCATCAAGATGATTAGCCCCACTTTTCCTGCTCTGCCTCAGTGTGGCTGTATGTAAGGCACTTTCTTTCTCTGGGCCTCAGTCTCCCCACTCACCACCCCGTTACTCTCCGCTTCTATCCCATCCATTCCTTTCCCAGCCCAGATCTGCAGCCACTATGGAAAACAGTCTGGCAGTTCCTCTAAAGCTCAAACAAAGTTTCCATATGATCTAGCAATTCCACTCCTAGACGATAGCCCAAGAGAAATGAGTACATATATGTCCACACAAAAACTTGTACACAAACACAGTAGCATTATTCATAACCGCCACGAAGTGGAAACAACCCAAATAGCCATCAACCAAATGTGTAATCGTGTATATAACTGAATCACTGTGCTTCACACCTGAAACTAATACCACATTGTAAGTCAACCGTACTTCAGTAATAAAAGATAATGATAAAATGTTGTATTTGTGATAGTTACACAACCCCGTGACTATAACAAAATCCACTGAATAGAACACCTTAAATAGGTGAATTACATCCCATTAAGTGAGGGTAAGCCCCTGGCTGTTGACATCAAGATCTCTCAAGGTCACGGCTACGAGGGGCTCTTGGAGACTATCCAGGATGTATGAGGAGGGCATGGAAGAGACATCTGTGAACGCTGGGTGCAGAGGGGTGTCGGGCATGCCAGCATGTCCCTGAGCCTCTCCTGTGCTTTAACAGCAGCCCTAGCAGCCCTCCTCCTGACCCTGTGCTCACCCTGGTCCCACCATCCCCATCTCCCAGGCTCTGGAGGAGCCTGGGAAGGTCAGCAGGCTTCAGAAACCCGAGTTCTATATCCGTGTACTAGACCCAAAACACGTACTAGACACAAAACGGGCTAGTGCTCAATACGTAAAAGGTTTTATTTCTACAACCAGCTCACCAATTGCACAGCCAGCCCTGTGCAATCTTTTCCTTTCTTCCATTTCTTTGTGAATTTTTTTGTTTTAAACTTTTTACTAT
Source organism: Bison bison bison (assembly GCF_000754665.1). Classification (NCBI taxonomy): domain Eukaryota; kingdom Metazoa; phylum Chordata; class Mammalia; order Artiodactyla; family Bovidae; genus Bison; species Bison bison. The sequence goes on along the minus strand of NW_011494743.1, from coordinate 4,226,529 downwards.
GAAAAATTTCAACCATACACAAGAGTGGAGAGCATAGTATAAGGACATACCCATCTCCCTTCACTGATAATAATAATCAATATTTTGTCAATCTTTCATGTATCGTCCAAGCCCATTTGTTTTTTTCCTGGAGTGTTTCAACAGTAAATGTCAGATACTATACCATCTCACATATAAATAGTAAGTAGCTGTAACAGATGAGGAAATGATAAAACATAACCCATAATACCCTTATTCACTGAGTCCAAACAGGTTTATTGTTTAGTCCATGCTAAGGCCCAATCAACGTTCAAATTACCCAGTTATCTTCCAGCACCTTCGTGTCCTTGCTTTGTCTGGATGAGGATCCCAACAAGGGCCCCGCACGTGGCATTTGACTGCTATGACTCAAGTCTCTTATAACATTTTCCCTTCCCCCTGCTTTTTCCAAGCTGTTAGTTTGTTGAAGACACTACGTATTTGTTATCGAAGTCTGTAAGCCTTTTTGAAAGTATTCTCACCTGGGATGGGAGACCAAATCTTCAGATTGTTTTTCTCTTCAAGGAAAGATTATGGGGAATCAGTGACAGATGCATAGACAATTAAGTAAATAAAAACCCAAGCCACACTTACCCCAGGAAAAGCAGAACATCTAGCAAAGGAATTATAATCATAGCACACTCCTGATTCAGCTTGGACAATTTGTTTCGTGGTTGGACTATTGTAAATGCAGATTGATGATATAAACAAAAGCGGCACAGGAAAATGTGGAAGGCAATATAAGAGCTAAATCTTCGCGTTCCTTTGTAGTAGTCAAGAGGTAAAACCTAAAGCTGAAAAAAAAAATTAGCAATATAAGTCTGACAATTAGAAAATACATATAAAAACAAAAGAAATAATCAGAACTACCAGAAAGAGTTGAAAAGAATTGGGAGTGAGAGGGAATAAAATAAAGGACAGTTGATTTTTACAGTGTGTACTGGTTCATCAGACTTACTAATAAAAAATATATATTAAAAAAAATTAGGGTTCATTTAGCTGGTATCCGTGGAGGCTAAAATCTGAGAAAGAATGAGTTAAGATTCCAGGAACCCTTGAGGCTCAATGTGGGAGTGTGACTGTTCCTGCCCTCACAGCTAAGACAGTGGCTGAGAACAGACAAGGTCTGCCAGACAGCACCGTCTCCCCGAGCCCCACTCCCAAGCTGCCTTTTGTTTCTCTGCTCTTTCCCACCATAGTGACTCGCCAGAACAGAAAGGCCAGCCAAGTGTCCTGTCCAAGCAGGAGATTTCATCCTGGCTGTCACTCACCTTTGCCTTTTCATTCTCTCTCCCCTTCCTTGGGAGCTTCCAAGGTACTCTGGATTAGGAGCTCTCAAAAATTCCCAAAGCTGGTGGTTGGCTCTCCTTTCATTGGAGATCCCATCAGAGGCCTGTTTTTAATTTTAGTATATGTGCTGCCAAAGCGAGCGCTGGAGGCCTATTTTCAGATTCAAACTCCTAGCACAGTAAGTGCCACCGGGAAAGCCTGTGGTTTTCATCTCTCCTCTCTGCGATTCTTCTAGAGGGGCAGGATAGTGTCATCACTCTTAAGATCACTGGCTCTTATGGTTTGGCTTTTTACTTGCTGTGTGACCTTGGACAAGTTACATAACCTCCCTGAGCCTGAGCCTGTTGGCTGTAAAATGGAAAGCATAATTTGGCAGAGAACAGACTTGTGCGCACAGTGGGGGAAGGGGAAGCTGGGACAAATTGAGAGGGTAGCATGGAAACACATACATTACCATATATAAAATAGATCACCAGTGGGAACTCGCTGTATGACTCAGGGAGCTCAAACCGGTGCTCCGTGACAACCTAGAGGGGTGGGATGGGATGGGAGGCAGGTTCAAGAGAGGGGACATCTGTAAGCCTATGACTGATCCATGTTGATATGGCAGAAACCAACACAATATTATAAAGCAATTGTCCTCCAATTAAAAATAAAAAAATAATAATACAGGGTTATGGGGACTTCCCTAGTGGTCCAGGCTTAAGAATTTACCTGCCAATGCAAGGGACACAGGTTTGATCCCTGATGTGGGAAGATTCCACGTGCTGCGAGGCAACAGAGCCTGTGCCACAACTACTGAGCCCACGTGCTGCAACTGCTGAAGCTCATGCACCCTGGAGCCTGCACTCTGCAACAAAAGAAGGCACCGCACTGCGAAGCCTGTGCGTCACAGCTCGAGAGTCGCCCCCACTCACTGCAACTAGAATAAGACTGTGTGCAGCAGCAGAGGCCCAGCACAGCCAGAAATAAACACATATTTTTTACAAAACCTAACTGGAAAAACAAATAGTATATAGGGTGTTGTCGGGACTTAGAAAGAATAATGCATGTAAGATGTGTAGCACAGCTCCTGGCAGACTAAGAGCTTGATAAACAGCTACTGACCATACGCCGTATGCTATGCTTGGAATCATCCCCCACCCATCCTTGCTGTCCCAGCCTCTCCAGGATGAGGTCAGGAGCTTTTAGGGCCAGAATGGCACCCCATGCTCCCCACTTAACATTCACCTCCACCCCTAGCCAGTCTCCTCTTTCCTTTGGATCAGCTTTCATCGTGGGTTCTGGCCAAAGGGATCATAATCTCCTTGCTTTTGTCTGCAATCTCAAAGTCCCTACCAATCCACGGTTTGGAAACACAATGGGATTGGGGCTCCAGAGAGGCAGCCGGGGAGCAGCAGCCTGATGATTCTGAGGGAACTGGGGATTTGGGCGCCGCCAAGCCAGTGAGACTCTGCAAAGGCATGAATTGGGGTCCAAGCACACAAACCATACCCTCCTTGGAGGAAACTGAGGAAAGGAATCAAGCCATCCCTGAACCGGCTGAGGGAATCTTGACATTTCCAAAGGAGACACATCAGTGAGTTTTCCCATAAGGCACTGAAAGGAGGGGCCTGGATCCCACAGCTTCCGTAATAGGCCCCTAGAACTGCCTTCCCACCAAGACTGCCCCCAGGGGAAAAGACAGAGGCCCCTCAAAGGACATGAGCATACTGTCAGAAGAGAGATCTTGGACAAAGCCAAAAAATGCCCACTAGCTGTTATACGTAGAATCAGGATCTAGATAGTTTCCCACAAAATCAGAACAACTGGTTAGATCTAACAAGATAAGATAAGCAACAAACAAATGTAGAATCCTCTAGTGAGGATCAAAACATTAACTGCAGGGATTTCCCTGGTGGTCCAGTGGTTAAGACTGTGCACTTCTACTGCAGGGGGCACAGGTTCCATCCCTGGGTGGACAGCTAAGATCCCACATGCCATGGGATATGTCCAAGAGAAGAAAAAAGAAACCAGCTGCACACAGTGAGATGGGGAAGACCTGGTCAATATTGAGAATAAAGTGATGTGGCTGCCAGAAACATTACTTCAGCATATTAATTGGTGGGGTCATATCAATAGAGGAGTAGACTCTAGGAAAGGGGAGGTGAACATTCAGTTTTATTCTCTCAGTTCCAAGAGTCATTCTTTAAAGAGAATATTGTTGACCTGGTAAGAAGCAAACAGAGGAGAGATGTCACCATGGTGAGATCTCAGAACCTTGTCTTTCAAGGGAAGACTAGAGAACTGGAAGGGTTTGGCCTGGAAGAAGAAAATCCTAGAGAAATAACAGATGACTTTACAATCCTGAAGGGGTTCCCACAAGAAAAAATAGTAAAGCTGGTCAGATGATATGGTAAAATGGGAGAAGCCTGAACTCTCCCCCAGAGTCAGAAAAGCTAGATTCAGGCTCCGCCATTTACCAGCTACTAGAGACTGACCGGAGAAGGCAATGGCACCCCACTCCAGTGTTCTTGCCTGGAGAATCCCAGGGACAGAGGAGCCTAGTGGGCTGCCGTCTATGGGGTCGCACAGAGTCGGACATGACTGACTCGACTTAGCAGCAGCAGCAGCAGCAGAGACTGACCACTCTTCACACTACAGCATGTCAGACACATCTAAGGGCTGAGTGTTGGTTTTCTGTGAGAGCTAAAGATAGGAAAACACTGGCAGATACTTCAGCTCAACCCTAGGAAGGATTTTCTTTCTTTTTAAAATGATATTATCATTCTTACCTCTGATTACAAAAGAAATACATGGTTGTATAAAACATTGGTAAACAGAAAAGCAAAATTAGATAAAAATTATATCAACCACTATCTGCATGAGTGCTCAGTCGCTCAGTCGTGTCCTAGTAACCCAGTTGGCACAGTGATAAAGAATCTGCCTGCCAATGCAGGAGATACAGGTTCAATTCCTGGGTTGGGAAGATCCTCTGGAGAAAGAAATGGCAACCCACTCCAGTGTTCTTGTCTGGGAAATCCCACGGACAGAGGAGCCTGGCGGGCCTCAGTCTATGGGGTTGCAAAGAGTTGGACATGACGGAGCACATACACACAACATCAATCACTATTTACCTTCTAATATTTAGGGATAGGATAGGTGGTGGACTGATTGATGGATATTAACAAAAATGGGATCATACAAATAATTATCTGAGAAATGAGAGTATCAGCATATAATAATATATATATTAGTATGTAAGGATGCTTATTGCAGTATTGCTTCTAGGGGAAAAAAAAAGCTGTTAATCACCTGATTACTCATCAGTAGGGGAATACTGGGGCTGTCTGACAAATTAACAGAACATCCACAGCATGCAAAACTGTACAGCTAATGAAAAGAAAGGGCCGAGCTAGTATGTGTTGCCTTCAAAATGTTTCCAACATATATCTGCTTAAAACAAAACAAGCTTATGGAACAATACGCATAGTATGATCCCATTTTTGTAGAAATGCATGCACATATATATTTTTATATGATGCAAAGAAAAGTATGATGTTAACAATGGGTACATCTCGGGGGCGGAGCAGAGCTGGAGAGACCAAAGGTAAGACAGTTCCTGTATTCTTTGAACGTTTCTATGTTGCTTGAATTGGGACAATTTCAGCATATATTATAACTCGAATGACTGTGCTTTAAATAAATAAACAAGTCTACTCTCGACATGTCTCCATGCCATTAAAGATCCCACATCATATTTAATGACCACATGTATTCCTTCTATGGATTTTCCTTAATGTACTGAGCCTTATGGTGGCCATTGAATACATCAGGAACTGTCCAAAGAGGGGCCTGGAGCATTCTGACAGACCAACCTGAAAATGCGCAGAGACACTGACCTACCCATGCCTCGGGTAGAGATTATCTGATAGGCACACCAGTGCATGTGCACAAAGATGTCTGCACGGGAGTGCCGGTGCCTTGATATTCTTGCTAACAAATAGCTGGGAACAACCTACACGTCCGACTTCCCAAACTGGCTAAGTAAAAATGGCAGGCTGATCATATGCTGCAGTTCTCCATGCTGAATACAAGAAATGAGATGGCTCTGTAGAAATGTACATGCTGAATATGCCAGGATATATTGGGAAGTGAAGGAGAAGGCGAGTTACAGAACAATATGTACAGTATGATCTCATTTCTATTTAAAATGTGTATGTGGCTGTGCCTTCAAAAAGCTGAAGGATATACATCACGCCATAGGTAGGATTTACCTGTAGGAGGTCCCTAGTAAGTATGTATGTATTATAAGGATATCGATCTAGACTACAAAGGGAGTGAGCTCCCCATCACAGGAGGTATGCAAAAAGAGACTGCCCCGTTTTCAGGGATGCTGCGGAAGTGATTTTCACATCCCTCCGAGGTGACCTCGCTTCCCTTCTTAGCCCTGAGACTCTCTCAGAGAGGGGAGGTTAGGACTGGGAGAAGAATCCACCCTTAAGGGGAAAGGGTTAAGCTGGGACGGCACTCCTGTGGGCGGGCTCCCCGATCGGCAGCGCCGGGCTCTGTTAGCCAAGTCTGAGCATCTCGGAGGATGCGGCGTGGAGAGCAGCTTCAGGGACGCGCGCAAGGTGAACGCGGGGGCTGCCAGCTTGGCGCCCAGGTGAGGAGTGGACTAGGGAGGGGGCAGTGGAGGGGCCCCGGCAGGGAGCATGGCCTGCAGCCCCGCTCTCAGGTGCGAGCTGCAGGGTCTGCACTAGCGCCTACCCCCACCCAGGACACTGCGGGAAGGCGCGGAGCCAGAGGAGAGGAGATGGAGAAAAAGGAGAGGTAACCCGAGATGGACCGGCTCCTGAGGCTGCCCTGCGGCGGCCCGCACCCTCCCCCCAGGACGGCCTCTCCCCAGTCCCTGAGGTAGGGAGAACACCCTCCCCACTAAAAAAAAATCTCTTCAGCTGCTGGAACCCAAAGCTGGGCAGCCCCCTGCTCATCCGGAGATGACTACATCTCTTGGATCGGGGGTGGTGAGCAGATGGCATATGTTTATCCTTGAAGGCCCAACTCTACTGCCTCCTCCTCTGCAAATCTTCTCGGACCCCCTGTGTAAACTGAGTCAGTGTGGGTTTCACAGCCCCTACTATAGCCATTGGCAGCCTGTGTGACCTTGGCTGAGTTGCTCAGCCTCTCTGAACCTTGCTTTTTTCCCCTATGAAATGGATATACCCACACCTGCTTGTGTCGGGAGAGGTGGATGAAATCGAGGACATTCAGCTAAGCTTAGCACAGGAACCTAAGTGGGGACGAGCTTGACAAAGGAGAACTGTTATTCACCAGCGCCTGTGTCCGTGGCCTTCCAGTTCTTCCACCTCAGGTCAACCCCACTCTGGACACTGGAACTGAGCCTTCTCTTCGGGTCCCCAGCACCTAGCCTGGGCCAGGTTTGAGAAATGAACTAACGAGGCGGAGCCTAAACTCAGTTTGGGGGATGGGTTTAAGGGGTCTTTGATTCCCCCTAAAATTACCCACAAGCTTTGGTGAACTTGGACATTTCCCCGGGGAGGCCACCTGGCATTTTCTTCAGCTTCTCAAGGTGTCTGCGAGCCACCAAGGATTAGGAACCTGGGAGCTTTGAGCACAACTGGTCCCCAGAGAGAAATCGAACAGGGTCTCTGCCCTTAAACTCACCCAGGCACTGGCTCTCACAGCCGCTGTCCCCCTCCGCTGGCTGTGGGGTCCCTTCCTGCCTCCCGCCTACATTAGGGACTCTCAGGAAGGGGAACTGTAAGGGAATATACTTGGTTGAGGCATATGCAGTGACTGGAGACAAGAAATAAAAGACACAGCCCTTGAGAAGCCCCAGGCGGGTGGGGGAGACAGGAGATTACTATGCTGTGTGACCGGTGTGACGGAAGGGGTGAAGAAGGTGTCAGGGAAAGAAATACTCAAGCTGAAACAAGCCACCGTCAAAGCCTACCTGGATTTCTGCAACGGCCTCTCTCCCCCTTTTAAAACACTTCTCAGATCTCCCTTGTAACTTCTATGCTTGTCATCTCCCTTGGCTTCCTGGGTGGGACACTGAGAAAAAAATCCAGGTGCCTTTTTGTGGCTTTTGAGAAAGCCCTGCCTCCCTGATTTCATCTCCCTCTGCTCCTTTCTCCTGCGTCTGCTGTGCTCCTTCTGCCTGCCGAAGGGCCTTTGCACTTTGTTTCCTCCAGCAAATGCTTTTCCTGGATATCATCTAATGGATGACTCCTTCTTCCCATTCTGTATTTAGCTCAAATGTCACCTGAGTGGCCTTTCTTGCACGCCTGTGTAAAGTCGTCCCCCATTCTTCTGTTTCTTACCCCTGTATTATGTTCTCCATAGCCCATCTTATTTAAAAGTAGTCATTGTCTGTCTTTTACCCAGAACACCAGCTCCATGAGGGCAGAGATCTTGCCAGTCTTGTTCACTGCTTTATCCCCCAGGCTTGGCACACAGTACGTGCTCCAATTATTTGTTGACATGGTTAGAGGGCTGGTGAGAAAGAAAGCTTTCTGGGCAAAAGGAAAAGCCAGAGGGCTCTAATGCTTATTCAGCTCCATTTATGGGCCTGGCCCATCACGTGTTTTGTTATGTCTTATAAGAGGCCCTTGGAGTTGGGTACTATTATTATACCCGTTTTACGGATGGGAAAACCATGATGTGGAGGGGAAAAGTCAGTCACCCAGAAACTACTGAAGCTGGGATTCAAACCCAGGTCCCTCTTCAAAGGCAGGGGCATATTCCTCTCCCTCTCCACTTCTGTAATTTTTGAGCTGGGCCTTCAAGAATAGGATTTAAAATATATTTATATATAAAGGATTTCAGCAAGGAGAAGGGAGACGGCATTCCAGCCTGAGGGAAGAGCAGTATCGAAGGCGTGGAGTGTCAGGCAGTTCTGTGGGTGCTGAGGGATAGGTCAGCAGCCTGGTGTGGCCTTGGGAGGCCAGGAGAGGACCTTATATTCTCTCCTGAGGGTGATGCGGAACCACTGAAGGTTCTGAATTATGGCAAGTGGCATGACCAGAGAGGTAGTGTTAAAAGGACTCTGGGTAGCATGCAGAGGCTGAACAGGAAGGAACGGGTAGAGAGGAAGCTGCTTCTTTCTTTCCCACCAGCCCCCAGGGGGTAGCCATCGGAGACCCCCCTCATGCGCCATCCCCCTCTCCTTCTTTCAGGCTCATCCGGTGAGGACGGGAAGCGGAGGGCTCGAGGCCCAGGCATCAGCGTGGAGCATGGCCCCCAGCCCCTGGGGCTGTGTGCATGGCCTCCTGCTGCTGTTGCCCCTGCTGTCCCTGGGGGCCAGCCCTGCCCTGGGCCGGGGCCTTCCCAGACCCCTTGAGGACTCAGAACCACACTTGGCCCCTGGAGCCCAAGGCAAGGGCCCTCTTGACACGGAGCGTCAAGCCTTCAACTTCTTCTGGGAGAACCCCCGAGACGAGAGCCCCTGGAATGCCAGTGTCCCCCAGGTCCCTGCTGAGGAGATGCCAGAGAGGCCTGAAGACGCCCTTGGCCCAGCCCTGCATGGACCTAAAGCGGCCCACGGGGCTCAGAAAGGAGGACTCCCGGTGACCGACGACCTCCAGATGGTTCGAGGGCCAATTTCTCAGGGCTGGACAGGACCTCCTGACTCACAGGAGCCTATGGAGCAAGAAGCACCAGTCCCCTATCCAGTGGGGGCACCCCACCTTCCTTTCTTCCCCACGACTCCCAGACTCCACCTCGGGCTAGCCACTGTTCCTCCCACGTCGGGGGGACCTGGAGGCCGAGTGGGACAGCTGCCGCCTAGTGATGAGGGTCTGTTGGCCAAAGGCAAGACCAGGGTCTCGGAGACATTTCCCGAGGACCACAAGGGCCTTTCCCCAACTCTTGTGCCCCACCCGGGTATTGTGGCGAGGCCGGGGATGGAAGAACAGGGTGGGGGTGAGGAGGACTTCCAGGAGGCAGCTCAAGGCCCCCTCTCCACCCAGCAGGGTCCAGCAGCCCCTGATACTGGCTCAGTGTCACCAGCTGAGGGGGCATCCTCTCAGGAGCCTGAGTCCCAACCAGACCTGGCACTGGCCAGAAGCCTTCCTCCTGCTGAGGAGCAGCCCATGGAGCTGCCCAAGACGGCTGGAGCTGGGGAGGCCTGGGAAGTCAGTTCTTCAAGTCCCTCCCCCAAAGAGGCTCACCTCCCTGATGTCAGGGGCTCACCAGGACCCCAGCCGGCAGATCTCCCAGCCTCAGAGACTTCTGATGGGCAGCCCAAGCCAGGTGGGTATCAAAGTGAGGGTGCTGATCAGGGCTGGGAGGGGCAGTGTTCCAGGACGGCTGAATGTCCCCGTTTCTGTGTGACCTCTGCTCCCTCTGGGTCCCATTTACCTCATTCTGGCAAATGAGGGTGATATGCCTCTCTCCTGGAAGATTAGATTTGGGGGAACGCTAGAGGGTCAGGCAAAGCCATGACTGCTTTTTTTATTTCAGAGTTGGCAGCAATGAATGGAGCAGATCCCATCTCCCCTCAGCGGGTGAGAGGTGCAGTGGAGGCCCCAGGTACCCCCAAGTCCCTCATCCCTGGCCCCTTGGACCTTGGCCCAACTGCAAACCGAACAGAGAGCCCTGTGGGATCCCTGAAGCCAGGTGAGGGCATGGCTGGGGGGTTGGCCAGAGCGGGTACTCTGGAATAAAAGAACCTGTGTGAAGCATATAGGGGAGGGGTGGGGAATGAATGGGGATGAATGCCTCCTTAAAGGAACTGACCAACAACTTCAAACAACTTAGGATAATAAACTACTACTCACTGGGTACTCTGGGAGAAGTCATTTGCACTCTGGGGACTAGAAAAGTCTTAAATTAACATGGGTTTATTTAGTGCAAGAGATTCTCCAACTCCCACAATTCACTGGAGGAGCTTTGAAAAAATTCCAAAGCACAGGCTCCAGCAAGAGGAATTCTGATTGAGTTGATCTCCAGGTGATTCTAATATGCAGCCCCTAACGAGAACTGCTGATATCTCAATAAAAATGGCAGGACACATCCATTTAACCCTTAGTGGGTGTTGGGGACTATGCTAAACGTTTAATCCTCACCGCAACCCAAGGAGGGGGTTGCTGTTACCATCCCCATTTTACAGATGTGCTTGGCAAAGTTATATAACTTGTTCACCACACTGGAGCATGATGGGAAATCAAAAGCACTTTTCAAAGGGCTATTTTAATATTGTTATTATTGCAGATGAAGCCGAGGAGTGGCCCGGGCGCCCCCAAAGCCATCCCCCAGCACCCCCTGTCCAGGCCCCCTCGACGTCTCGCCGGGGCCTCATTCGGGTCACCACGCAGCGCGCCCTGGGCCAGCCACCCCCTCCGGAGCCCTCAGCCAGCTCCATGGCATCAGTCCCTGCCTCCAGCCCCCCTACCAACGCCACGGCACCCCCTCTGCGCTGGGGTCCCCTGCGACGGGTGCTGAGCTTTTCCTGGGAGCTGCACGTTTACGGGGTGGGGGTGCTCTTCCTATTGCCCGCGTTGTTGGCACTGGCCTCGCTGGCAGCCGCCCCTGCTGGGCCCCGGCTGGCACTGGTAGCGGCGGTGCTGGTGCTGGTAGCGGGGGCGCTGCGATCCGCCTACATGCTCACCGACCCGTATGGCTCGCAGGCACGGCTGGGTTTACGCGCCGGCCTCGTGCTCTACAACCTGCCCTTCCCCTTGCTACTCACCGCGTTGGCAGCCCTGACCTTGCTGGGCCTGGGCGCGGGGCTGCCACAGCAGCTGCAGAACCCACTCCTCCTGGGAGCACTGGCGTTGACGCACGGCTTGGGGCTGCTCACCACAGACCTGCTGTCGGTGAGGCCTGCGCTCAACCTTCTGGCCCAGGGCTTATCGTGCGCCTGGGGCGCAGCCGTGGCTCTGGGCACTCTCTGTCTGTGCCGTCGCCGCCTGTTGGACGGGCCGAGAGGCTGGGATGCCAGCCCGGGCCCTAGGCTGCTGGCCGTGGCCGGCGCGCTGGGGCTGCTGGCCAGCGGCTTGCAGCTGGCGGCGGCGCTCTGGCTGTACCCGGGCCCGGGCCGGGTGGGCCGCTTCTCGTGGGCTTGGTGGGGCGTGCACTTCTGGCTGCGCCTGCTGGAGCTGACATGGGCACTCACCCTGGCGCTGGCCGCTCTGGCCGCCGCGCGGCCCAGGCCGCCCACAGAGCACGCTTGCTGGGCTAAGCTGCTGCGCCTGGCGTGCCCAACGCCCTCTAGCAAGAGCGAGGTGCCGGAGCGGCCCAACAACTGCTATGCGGGGCCCAGTGGCGTCAGCGCAGGTACCCTAGACATCAGCAAGAGCCTTATCCGCAATCCAGCGGAGGGTGGGCCTCCAGCCACGCCCAGCTCCGGCGCCTGGGGTTCGGCTACGTCGCTGAGCCGCGGTCCCCAGGGTGGCCCCGGACTGTCCCGCAGCAGCGTGGGGCCGGCGCCGTCAATAAGCGAGCTGGACCTGCGGCCGCCATCACCCATCAACCTGAGCCGCAGCATCGATGCC
>NW_011494743.1:4201574-4214555 GCF_000754665.1 Bison bison bison | reverse complement strand
GCTCCTCCGAGGCCGCTGCCGGTCGCTCAGCGATGTGCGCGTGCGCGGCCCGGTCCCGCCACACGTGGTGGAAGAAGCTGACGCGGCGGCTTCCGGCAGCTCCGTGGACAGCTTCTCCCGGGGCTCGCTCAAGATTAGCTGGAACCCGTGGCGCCACGGGCTGTCGTCGGTGGACAGTCTGCCCCTGGATGAGCTGCCCAGCACAGTGCAGCTACTGTCTACACCAGCTCCTGCCCCGGCTCCCGCATGGTCTGGGGAGCCCCAGAATGGGGTCCAGCCTCGCTGCAAGACTGGAGACTCGCGCAGCGCCTCCAGTGACACCATCGAGCTCTGAGGGGTTCAGAAACTCAGGACCAGGGCCCCGAGCGCAGACCTTCTGGGACTTTGAGCATTTGAAAGACATTCCAGGAGTATTCCTGGGCCTCCAACTGAATGCAACCTCCGGAGACAGCCAGACATGAACCCACCCCCAGCCCAGGATTTTTGTTTTTTAAAATATCTATATTTTTTTCAGCGGGTATTTTGCACAAAGGCCGAGACTTATACGGAATACAGGGTGGACATGCACGGATTTGAGAATGGGGAACAGGATGCAGGTGCCCGAAACATCCCCTCCAGATTCCCCAGGGTGGAGATGAGTCTTGCTTGTCCAGACTGTCCTCTTTGTGCCAAAGAAATAAACCCTTAGGACTTGGCTCATGCCTCCTTCTGCCCTTGCCAGGATCCTGTTTAGAGGAGATGGCCCCCTTCACCCACCCACCTAGTGATTCCAAGTCCTGTGTGTACTGTGGAAGGGAGGAATTCCAAAGGGCACTCAACCCTCCGAGGCTGGTTTTTTTGGTCTGCACCGGGTCTTCCTTGCTGTGTGTGGGTTTTCTCTAGTCTTGGCCAGTGGCCAGGGAGGGCTGCTTTGGTTGTGGAGCATGGGCCCAAGGTCATGAGGGCTTCCGTAGTTGTGGCGAATGGGCTTAGTTGCCCGTTGGCACATGGAATCTTCCTGGACCAGGGATCGAGCCCGTGTCCCCTGCACTGGCAGGCAGATTCTTAACCACTCAACCACCAGGGAAGTCCTCTTGGAGGCTTTAAAAATAATGGCTACCAATGTTTCATGGAATATCTATCTGCTGTACACTTTTCAGCTCTTTATATCACCTTAATTCTCACATTAAGCCTGGATGGGAAGCATTATTATGCCCATTTTATATTAGAGTCATTTTTTAGAGAAGAGTCATTTGTCAGGGTCCTTTGGCAAATGATAGGCAGTACTGAACTAAGAAAGTTCCATTCCTAAGCTTGGTTCCGCCATCCCCCTTCTCTTAACATATTTCAGGGCCAAGGCTCTCCTTTGCATTCCCTCTACTCCTCCCATCAAGAGAGCCCTCAGTTTCCCAGGGCTTTAGGAAACTTCCCCAAGGGTGGAGGGCTCTCAGTAGCTTAAGCCAACCCACAGCAGGTGGGAACAGGTAGGAAGACAAGATTCTCCATTTTCTAAGACCTTTCTTTATTTCCTGAGATGAATAAATAAATCAGTGGCTGAGGGGCAGGGGGTGAGTACAGAACAGGAACTGGCAGCATGCAGCTGGCAGGAGGGGGCTGTGAAGGGCCTACCCCTGCAGGGACACCTTCCCCCAGCCTCACCCTGGGCAAGGGCCAAAGCTCACCAGCAGCCACAACGAGGAGACACTGTTTAAAAAAAATTCACACATTGTGAAGCTGGCCCAGTGCCCCAAAGTCAAGATCTCAAGGCACCTACCCTTGGGGCTACTTTTTCACTCCAGGGGCCTGGTGTCTGGGCTGCTCTATAAAGTGCGGAGTGGGTGCTTACCCCACTCTCAAAAATAAAGCAAGTGCCTCAAGTGTCCAGATGGGAGAGTCCCGACCTCAGGGGCAGCCTGGGCGGGAGGAGATGATGCAGGTGTGGCAGCAATTATCTGCCCTTGATGAAGCCCTCCAGCACACGGTCACTGCGCTCTGACAACCAATAGCCAGTCATGGCTGCCACAGCTCCAATGAAGATGGCGGTAAAGACCAAGTCACCCTTGGCGGCCAGTGTGGCCAGTGCGCAGATGATGACACCGAAGAACATCTGCTGCAGCACCACCAGCTCGTCCTCCGTCATCTCCGAGAAGAAGCCCGCTGACTCTGAGCAAGAGAAGCGCCTGTCACCATTTTCTCTTTCTGGAGCCTCCTACACACCTGATCATCGCTGCCACAAACATGCCCGCTGGGCACACCAGCACACAGCGTCATTCACCGCTGAGAACAACTCCCAGATGGGCAGTTATTATCCATGTTTCACTAAATGGAAAACTGGGGTGCCGAGAGGTTTGCCCAAGGCCATGAGACTGTCATGTCAGAGCATGTGTACAAGCCCGGCTCCAGAGTCAGAGCACCTGGATTTGACATCCAGCTCTGCCACCTGCTTACCATGGGGCCCTGGGCGAGCTGTTTCATCTGTGTCCCTGTTTCCACTATGCAGAGTGGAGATGAGAATAAGATCCATCACATCCTATTTTAGGGGTGAAATCAGTCAATATGTACAACATGCCTGGAACAGCATGTGACATGCAGTTTGAAACCATGGAAGTGGTCACTATCACCATCATTGTGATTGTCCTTCGTCTCATCACACCCACAGCCTACAACAGCCCTCAGCAGCAGGGCAAGGACAGATGGGGAAAGAGGCTTGGAAAGGCAGAATGATTTGACACCAAGTCAGATTTCCTTTCTACCCTGGGAAGGGTGAGGCCACCGAAAGCCAGCCTGGGAAGTGGGGTTCTTGTGCCAGGGCAGCCTCGTAAGGGGTGGGGAAGGGAAGGTCTGCAGCTGCCCAGACGAGGGGCTTGCTGGCCCTCCCCCTGTATTGAGGAACTCCCCTCCCCAGGTTCCTGGGGCTCACCTGGGATCTGCTCCTTCACACAGATGCCCTCCATCTGTTTGTAGCCATCAGCACAGATGCAGCGGTAACTGCCCTCGGTGTTCTCACATTGTTGGTTCTCCCCCGGACACACAGCCGTCTCACACTCGTCCACATCTTGAGGGAGGGCAAGGAGGGCTCAGAGCCCTGACCGCCAGGGTCCCATCTCACTCACATCCTGACACCCCTCTGCCCTGGCTCAGACAACATTCCGCCCTTCCTTCCCACACCCCGTCCACAGTCCAGCCCCTGTCAATTCGTGGTGGGCGAGGCGTTCCTGGGTGGCAGGACACTCACCGAGACACTTGGAGCCCACCTGCTGGTAGCCAGGGCTACACTTCTTACAGCGGCCGGGTCCCGCCCCCATGCAGCCCAGGCAGGCCTTGGCACAGTCTGGAGCAGGGAGAGAGATGAGGGCGAGCTGCCCGTAGGCCTGGGGGAGCCCTGCTCCAGAAGGGACCTAGGGTGGAGGGGTTGGGGCACCTGGCAAGGTGGCAGTTTGTGGGGAAAGGCGTGGAGCAGCTCCCCCAATCCTCCCCATAGCTGTCCCCAGATGACAGGAGCAGACACTCACCCCGGCACTCGTAGGAGCCCTCTGTGTTCACACAAAACTGGTCAGCTCCACAGCTGGCTCGCTCCGTGCCGCATTCATCAATGTCTGCGAAGAGGCCGGCAGGGTGGGGACTTCAATCCCCATTTCACTCACAGGGAAGCTGAGGCCATGGTTGTTGGGAAAGGACTTGCCCAGGCTCAAAGAGTGTGGCTGAGACAGCAGGCTGTCCGCCGCCACAGATACAGGGGTGCAGCTGGACTCCGCCTGGCCAACTGGAGACTACTGGTTTTCAACTTTGCAGCTAACTGTGGCCTTGGGACTGAGTTTTGGCCAACGGGATGCAGACAAAAGTGACGTGCTGCACTTTTCGCTTAAAACAATGGACTTAGATCCTCTGTGCCCCTTCTTCTCTACCTCACCTCCTCAGTGCCAGATGGTGAAACAAAGAGATGCCCATGACTGCACAGTATGACAGAAGGAATCCAGGTCCTAATGACCGTGATAAGCAGAGCTTTTCTGCTAGCCTGGATCACCGGCTTCAACACTGATATGACATGAAAATAAACCTCTATATTCACTAAGCCACAGTCTTTGGGGATCTTTCTGTTACAGCGGCTTAGCCTTTACCCTCGTCTATCTAAATGACTAGACAGGGACCAAACTAAGTCTCGAACACAGGTTTCCTGACCCCAAGGTTATCCTCATTCCCCTGGCTAACCCTTCTCCAATCTTCAAGACCAGACCCAAGTGACACCTCCTCCAAGAGGCCTTTCCTGACTCCCCACCACCAAACTGGATGAGACACATTTCCCGCTATACAACAATCGGTCTGTACTGAAAGTGCCTGGTTACTTTCCTGCTTTTGCAGGTTGGTATTTCTCTATGAAGATGCAGACTGCACTGGTCGAGCCTAGAGATATGTATGTCGGTCGGTCACCTTGCCTGCCCTCCCAGACAGGATGCCACTCACCTACACACTTAAGGTGATGCAGGGCCCAGCCCTTCTTGCACTGTAGACAATGTGATTCCTCAGGTCCTGAGCAGCGTGCACAGGGGCCAAAGCAAGCTGGGCGGAACGGAGTTAGTATGAGGGTGGGCAGGCAGGTATCCCACACACCCCTGCCCGGCCCCGCGCCTCTGGGCTACCTACCCGAACATACCAGATGGCTGGCGTTGCGCTCCGCTTCAAAGTAGCCGAGGCCGCACTGGCCACAGGCCTCACCCCCGTAGCCAGCTTGGCAGTCACAGTGCCCGCTGCCCCCTCGAGTCCCTTCCCCTTCACAATGGCCGTAGCCACCGCAGGGCCGCTCCGCACCCCCAGGACAGGCTGTGGGCAGACACCGAACCAGGTGGGGTCATAAAAACAACTTTGTATGTAGACAGTATTTTCTCCCATATCAGTAAACATTTTTGGAGAAGAAACCATTTTAACAATGCCATAATATTCTGTCATAAAACTTTATGAAATTTATCTAACCATTCCATTGTGGAATGGTTAGGTTATTTACAAATCTTTTCTTTTAGGAAGACTGAATTGACCATCTTTGTTGCTAACTCTTTATATGTGCAACTGCAAGAGAGATTTTTCAAAAGGGGCTGGGAGTGAGTTCAGCTCCTGTCTCAAGACTTCGTGGAAAAAAAACTGGTGACAGCAGGGGCTTCAAGGCAACACCTGCCTGTCCCTAAGAAGGTCATACCTTAGTCCCTTAGTCCAGGCATGGGAAAGGTGGGGCTGGGGGCGGGGGGGCAGATTTCTCAAATACATGATAGAAACCATGGTCCCATCTGACTCAGTCTAGCCCCGTATCTCTTTTCAGAGTCATTCCCCATTGATTTGCTCATCTCACCAACCAGCTCTGTGAGGTAGGTGAGAACCAAGGTCCAGAGAAGTAATCTGAGGAGCCCAAGCTCACAGAGCCAGCCAGGGGCAGGGCCACAACTGGACCCCTGGCCCCAGCAGTTCCCTTCCAGCCCCCAAGAAGACCTGGAAAAACTCACGAAGGCAGGAGGGCCCGAAGGTGCCTGAGGGGCAGCAGAGCTTCAGGGAATCTGAGCAGAGCCACTGGAAGAGGTCAGGGGCTTCCTGCTGCCTGAGGAGGGGGACAGTGCGGGGGCTGAGACAGAGTCAGAGGCGCCGCCCACCCCCCCTCCCCCAACCTCCCACAGCATCTGTGATACAGCCATTGTGGGCACAGGACCCATAAGGCCGCCCTCTTCTTGACTGGCAGAGTTGCAGACTGCAGCTCAGAGTGGGAGCCTGGGTTCCCCAGAAGTCCTTGGCACACCTGGGTTTGGAGGAAGGAGCCAAAGGAGGACATAGCCGCTAGCTCGCCACCCCCTGCATTACCAGCCGGGCCTGGCCTGAGCCCCGCCCAGGAAGGCCCCTCTCACTCACTTGTGAAACCACCAGCTCTCCACCAGCTCCTCACTCAGCTCCAGCAGGCGGTGGCACTCGAAATCCGACTTGCTGCACACGCCCTCAAGCACCTCTACCAGGCGGGTCTCACTGACAGGACAGGGACGGGTGGTAGGAACACACTCCAGCCCACCTACTACCCTCTTATAATCCCTTCCCCCACCTGGTGCCAGACAATGTCAAAGGCCACAGGCCAAGGGGTGCTAGTTTTGGGAGTCAGACAGATCTGGGTTCCAATCTAGTGGTGTGACCTTGGGCAGGTCATTTAACCTCTCCTGAACATGTTTTCTTATCTGTAAAATGGGGACAATGGCTCCCCTGTAGGTTTGCTGGAAGACAGCTCAGTCCCTGCATCTGCACAACAGAATATAATAGCCTTGCTCGGTAGATGTAGTTAAAAACATATCATATAACAAGTGTTGGCAAGGATGTGGAGAAACTGGAACCCTCCTACATAGCAGGTGGGAATGAAAAATGGTGCAGCCACTGTGGAAACCATTCGGCAGTTTCTCCATAAGTTAAACATGGAATCACCATATGACTCAGTAATTCCACTCCTGGATACTTCGCCAAAAGAATGCAAAACAGGTGTTCAAACAAAAACTTGTACACAAAGGTTCACAGCAATACTATACACAGTAGCCAAAAGGTAGAAACAACCCAAATGTCCGTCAACTGATAAATGGATAAACAAATGTGGTCTATTAATGCAACAGAACATAACTAAGCCTTAAAAAGTAATAAAGTACTGATACTTGCTACAAAGTGGATGAACCCTGAAAACATTATGCTGAGTGCAAGAAGCCAGACATAAAAGGCCATACTGTATGATTCCAACAGAATCAGCAAATCCTCGGAGACAGATAGCAGATTAGTGGTTTCCAGCAGCTGGGGGAAGAGAGAATGATGCTCCATGGAGATGGAGTTTCTCTTCTGGGGGATGAAATTGTTTGGGAACTAGATGATGGTAATAGTTGCAAAACACTGAACATACTAAATATATATTTAATATACATTGGTATATCTAATGGTAAATTTTGTGTTATTCCATTTTACAACAATAAAAAAAATTTTAATATATATGCAATACAAAAAATGTATTACATTATGCTTAAAGGGTCTTGCACAGTGCCTGGCATATGGGAGGTGGTGATTTAAAATAAAACCACAAAACAGGAACCATTATAGAGCTAGAATTGCCCTTAGGGTTACCTTGGTCAATCCCTTCATTCCCAAATGAGGAAAATGAGGCCCACTGAGGGAAAGGAAAATGACCAATGTTACAGAGTACCAAAACTTTTCTTTCTAGTGGTTTAATCACAGTTTAATCTTTACCACAATCATATAAAATTGGATTCACATTAATACTCCCAATTTACAGATAAGGAAATAGAGGATCAAAGGTGAAGTGACCTTCCCGAAGGTACAAAGGATCCCAACTGACAACATGGTCTAATTTCAAGCATGGCAATTCCTCTTCCCAATTGGACTCTGAAAAGCTAAAGTGTCTAGGACTCAGCCTCTCCTCTCAATATAATCTCATCTTGTTCCCTGGCTTTATACACTGACTATATGTTGATGACTATCAAATTCATGTTTCCAGCCCTATTTCTCCCCTGAACTCCTGACTCCTACATCTAACTCTATTTGACTATTTAATGGACGTTTCAGCCCAACATGTTCAATGAGAACACCTGATTCCATGCCTCCCCTAGACCCATTTATCTCATCTCAGAAAAGTCCCACTATTCACCCAGTTGCGCAGGCCCCAAACCTCTCACACTTCATGATGATTCCATCATCACGTTCTATCCTATCTGCAAAATAAACCCAGACTCTGACCCTTTCTCACCACATCCACCACTGCCAGCATGCCTAGTCTATGACCTAGCCTCCCAACTGGTTTTCCTGTGTCCATGTGAGAGACCTTTTGTAGGTACAAATAAAACTGTTATCACTTCCCAGCTTCAAAACTTCCAATGACTTCCTGATATACTCAGAACAAAATCTAAATGTCTTTTTGTGACTTTCCGGGCCCTGTGCCTTCATCTTCTGCCACTCTCCCTTCAGTTTACTCCAAATCCAACCACTTCTGAAATACATCAAGCTCAGTCCCGCTCTGTCCAAACCCTTTCCTGAACTGTTGCACAGTCTGCTTCTGCACCTCAGGTCTCTGTTCAAATGTCATACGCTGAATGCCATGTCTCCCACCAATCTGCAGTCCATCCTGCTTTACCATTCTTCACCTGATATGACATTATTAATTTATTTGGGCTTCCCTGGTGGCTCAGTGGTAAAGAATCTGCTTGTTAATACAGGAGATGTGGATTTGATCCCTGAGTCGGAAAGATCCCGTGGAGAAGAAATGGCAACCAGCTCCAGTATTCTTGCCTGGGAAATCCCATGGGCAGAGGAGCCTGGCGGGCTACTGTCCACGGGCTTGCAAAAGGGTCAGACGTGACTTAGTGATTAAACAATAACAACTTACCTATTCACTGTCTCCTCTACTAGAATGTAAGCTCCCTGAAGGAGGGATTCTGATTGGCTTGTTTAGTGCTGTCCTATATTCAGCAACATTGGTTGAGTAAGTCCTCTCCACGTGTCTCTAGGCCTCTACCAGCATAGCAGAGACTGGGAATGTTAGGTATACAAACTCACCCCTCCAGCCTCTTTCTTACCTGTCTTTGTATTTGGACAACTTCTCTTCCTCCCAAGCAGTGTTTCCACCTCCAAAGTTGTCCCGGATGGTTCTCTCCAGGCCCTGGAAATGGAGAAAATTATTAATATTGCCTGGCACATCCTAGCACTTGTATTTCACAAACCAAGAAACTGAGGCAGAGAGGCAACCTGCCCAAGTCTATTCAAATAGCAAGTAACCAAGCTGGGACATGAGTTCATACAGGCTTGTATCCCAGAGCTCCCAACTCTCAACCACTGTGTTACAGTAGCTGGCCCCTCCCTCTTATACTGCTGATGCACCCACCTTGTTGAAGCTGTCAACCAGTCCCCGGCAGGTGTGACACGGATGGGGCTCAGTGTGGGGAGAAGATTGGGGAGGCACAGAAATTTGGACCCAGACCAGGCCTGGGAAGCCAAGGAAGAGGCTCAAACCACAGAGCATAGCTGGGGCTATGCCCCTTGAGGATCTTGGGGCCATCTTTTCCCAGGCTGGGGACCTGTAGACAGAGGATATGGGGAGGGTTCACTAGGGAAGCCAAGTGGGAAAGAAAAGGGTGGGATTTGCGGTGCTGCGGGTCTGGGGGCCCAGATCTGTGGTATAAGAAAACAAGGCTAGACTGGGTTAAGTCCGAGGGAGAGGAGACAGGGAAAGGAAGCTATTCTAAAATTCCAGGATGGTAATAAGTTATCCTCGTCGCTGCTGGGGTAGATGGCCAGGATCCTCGGCAAGGAGGTAGGAGTCAGCCCATCGTTTTAGTGTCGGAATACGGTTCTAAAAGGCTGAATCAGCGGGATTATGGAGAACTGGTTAGATTCCTAATACTGCGGGAGAAGATTCCGGATGGACGGTCTTGGGGGGAGGAGTCCGGAACCCTCGTGTGGGGGCGGGGGGAGGAGCCCGGATCCGGATATGAAGAGGTCAGGTCCAGGGCCTTCAGACGGCAAAGGCATGGCCCACTAGCGGGCAAGGAAGGATCCAGATCCACATAGGCCGCGGAGGAGGAAGGGACAACCCACCCAGCCCGCGGTCGCCAGCAGCTGTCTTCCCAACGCCGCGGCTGCGTAAAACGTGCACCCGCCGCCGACTCCGCAGCCGGGAGGGGAGGAACCCACGCCACAGCCAATGGCAGTGGGCCATGTGCCATTGCGTCACCCCATGCCAGCCAACCAGAGACGTCTCCGGACTGCACCTGTCCGGGAGTTAAAGGGGCGCGGGGATACCGGATACTGGCGGTAGTTCGGCGGACAGTAGCTGAGCAGACACACTGGAGACACGGGTAGAAAAATAGGGTCTGACTTTATTCAAGTTCTGTCTCCTGCCTCAGGCCCCATCCCGCGTCCTGTCCCCGGGGCCCCCGGGGGCCGGAAACAGCTATCCAGGGCGGGCTGCAGGGCCCGGGACACTTGCTCCGCTCTCTCCGCGAGCCGCCGAGGGCGGGGGGCGGCGGATCCCTGCAAAGTCCCCAGAAAGTCGGGCAGCTGTGAGGGCAAAGAGAAGACTGGCACGCTGCGGAACAGGGCGGGCACGGCGTCCGCGGGCAGTAGTTTGTCAAAGTAGGCCCCGACGTAGCGGCCGGGCGCGCGGCCCTGCAAGAAGTCCGGCAGCACGCAGCTGAGCGAGGCGGCAAAGGCATCGTGCGGGTCGTGCGCCCTGGGCGCCGAAGTGGCATCCTGCAGCCACTCGCGGCACAGCGCCACGGCCCCGGGCGAGAAGAGCAGGACCACCACGCCGCCCTCCTGCAGGGTCTGGCGCCGCTGCGCGTGGAACCAGGCCAGCGCTCCCTGCGCGCTCAGATCGCGACGGCTCCACAGGTCCACGGCCACGCGCAGCGGTAGCTGGCACAGCGCCGAGGCCAGGGCGCCCACCAGGCGCTCGAAGCTCGCGTCGTCGGCGGAGTAGAGGAGCAGAGCCGCGCGGCTCCGGGCGGCCGCTGCGGGAGAGAACAGAGCGGGAGGGAGACGTGAGCTGCCCCGAGGGCCGCTGGGGGCGGCCCCCCGCCCCGCTCTTGCTCACACTCACCCCCCGCGCGGATGTTCTCCTTCAAGAGCCTCAGCCACCCTGCGAGGGGAGAGGAGCGGAGGCAGCCGGTCAGCCCGGTCCCCGCTTTCTCCTGGCCAACTTCCAGTCCTGCCCCTGGGGAATGGGGAGCTGGGAAGCGCTCACCTTTCACACGGCTCATTTTGAGAAGAAGGAGAAGGAAAAGCACAGCGGCCAAGAGTAAGCAGGCCAGCCAGACCAGGGCCCAGCGCTGGTGGATGTCTAGGAGAATTAAGGGAGAAGATGGGCTTGTTAAGAGACCCCCACTTCACGAAGGAGAAAAACTGAGGCTCAGAGAAATGAAGAGAGTTGCCCAAAGTCAGAGCTCATAGGGTCAGAGTACAGGGTATGAACACAGATCAATCTACATGGGTGACCTTGGTAAGTGACTTCACCTTCTGCCTCAGTTTTCACCTCTGTAAAACTGAGGTAACAGTGGTATCTACTTCATAGGATTCTTGTGAGGACTATATGTATTGATCCACATAAAGCACTGAACATAATGCTGAGGGAACATAGTAAGTGCTAAGATGTCTGCTAAGATTATTGCCCCCACTCCAAGGCTAGGGTTGCTAGACTCTTGACCTCACTCTCTTGGATGACTGCAGCAGCCTTCTATCTGGTGTCTCTGACCTCTTTCTTTTTTGCCTCTAACTCTACCACATAGCTCAGTTGGTAAAGAATCCACCTGCAATGCAGGAGACCCCAGTTCGATTCCTGGGTCGGGAAGATCCACTGGAGAAGGGATGGGCTACCCACTCCAGTCTTCTTGGGCTTCCCTTGTGGTTCAGCTGGTAAAGAATTCACCTGCAGTGCGAAGACCTGGGTTTGATCCTGGGTTGGGAAGATCCCCTGGAGAAGGGAAAAGCTACCCACTCCAGTATTCTGGCTGCAGAATTCCATAGACTATATAGTCCATGGGGTCCCAAAGAGTTGGATACAACTGACTGACTTTCACTTTCACTTTCATTACCACAGGGCGGCCCAAGATCTTTTTAAATGCAAATTTGATTATAGCCTTTCAAAAAGTTCCTGCTATTCTTAATATAAAATCCAAATTGGTTACATTGGTTCCCAAGGCCCTACAATGGCCCTCATGTCCTCATCTCATGACAGAGGTCTACCTCTCAAAACACAATCACAGTGGCCACCTTGGAGTTCCTCAAAAAATCACCCAGGGTCTTCACAAAAATGCATCTTTACCCACCCCCTTCATCTAGCTCAGCCTTCAGAGTTCACTTCCAACCTTTCCCCTGAACTCGCCTGACCTAGATCAGCTCCCCTCTGTAAGCATTCAGGGCTTTGGACACTGGCATGAGGACAAGGATTTTGTCTCTGGTGATACTGGGATCACCAGATTAGTTTGTGAATTAATGAAGGAATTACCCTCTGGTTGATCTTAGCCAGGGAAGGACAAGGCCATTCATTGTGTGTGCTTCCCTGGGAATGGTCCCTGTCAAGATTCCAGCTCCCTAAGGGCAGTTCTTGTAATACTCACACTTGTCCATGGGGCAGGCCCAGAGTGCTCCCAGGTCATTGTCCCAGAGCTGTAAGATACAAACAAAAGCAAATCCAGGGCCCCAGCTTGGTGTTCCACACTCACCAAGTTCCAGTCCCAAATTTAAAGCCTTGACCATGCATATTTCCCTCTACACACAGCAGGTTGCCACAAGCTGCTCTGCTTTGCCCATGCTGTGCCTGTTTTCTGGACTGTGCCTTCCTTCTGGTGCCAGAACTGGCCCACAGGAAGAGACCCTTACTTGAATGTCCCCTGGAACCCAAAGCTTAACACATTGGTTATCGACTGTCTTAATCCAGTGGTTATCTGTTTGCTGGTTTCTTACCCAGCAGTGAGCAACTTGGGGACAGTGGCTCAACCCTTAGGTTCCCCTGGGCTGGACAGAAAATAAGCACATGGATGGATGGGTGCTAGAGGACAGTGAGGAGGACCCTGCCCCAGAAGGGTTCTCACTCTTTCCTGCTAGACACAGTAAGAGGTAGAAAAAGTTTAAGACAGGGTTTGAAGCCCCTTGCCTTTTGGCATTGGGAAGGGCCCTCCTGCCACCTACTTACCTGTAGACACTGGCCCGACTGCACGTCTTGTAGTAACTGCTCTCCAAGGCGAGCTGCCCTCTGCCAAGCCAAGGAGTGCGGGCTGTCACCTAGAGGCACCACACCTAGGCGACCCACCAGGCTACAGGTGGGCGGAATAGTTGGGGAGGGAGGCTGGGAGACTTCTGAGAGGCCATTGAGAACAAGGTCCAAGTCTAAGTCACCCCCACATTTCCAGAGACCAGCACAGGGCTTGGCTTGAAGGAGGGGAATGTGAAGAGAGTGAAAATTTGAGGTCAGGTGTGAGATGGAGCTGGAAAGGGACA
>NW_011494743.1:4174157-4201474 GCF_000754665.1 Bison bison bison | reverse complement strand
AAAGGGACAGGGAGGAGGGCCCGCCATCCCTCACCGTGGATGCCCTGCTGAGCAGTGGGGTGCAGCCACTGGGTTCCAAGGCACAGAGGGAACCATTGTCCTGGGGGCCTCGTGTCTCCACCAGCAGCATGTCATCCTTGCGAGGCCCCAGGGAGTCTGGAAAGGGTGAGAGCCCACTCTGAGTTAGACCCAACCCAACCCTGCTCCATGTCTGACCTTCACCCAGGGGCTGGCACTTCCTGGGCTCACCCCATTGCAGTGGCCTTGCCCCAACCTCCCCTGAGGTTCCACTCACCAGCCCACAAGCACTCTTGCAGCTGTAGCTTCTCCCAGGTGCTCACCTGCTCAAAAGAGGCCAGAGTTAGAGACATGAGGAACAAAGAAGCTGAGGCCAGAAAAATCAGAAGAGAAGGAAGGAGCAACAAGGGGGAGGCCTGTCAGGTTGGGGGAGGAGGTGGTCTGGACTCTGGACCTGAACTTAGGCAGATCTAGCTTCAAGGCTGGTTAATGAAGAATCACTGCATCTTTCTCAGCCTCAGCCTCATGAGGTTATCTGTGCTAAAGGGTCTGACAGCCCTAAATTGCTTCCCTGTTTAATCTCTAAACTGTGTCTGAACTTTTTGTGATCCCATAGACTGTAGCCCACCAGGCTCCTCTGTCCACAGGATTTCCCAGGCAAAAATAGTGGAGTGAGTTTATTTCCTTCTCCAGGGGATGTTCCTAACCCAGAGATCAAACCTATGTCTCCTGCATTGGTGGGCAGATTCTTTACCACTGAGCCACCTGGGAAGCCCAGCCTAACTTAGCTCTTTTCATTTCTTTAAAAAAATAAAGTTTGTTTTTGATGTGGACTATTTTAAAAGTCTTTATTGAATGTTACCGTATTGCTTCTGTTTTATGTTTTGGCTTTTCAGCTGGAAGGCATGTGGAATCTTAGCTCCCCAACCAGGGATCAAACTTGTACCCCCTCCACTGGAAGGCAAAGTCTGAACCACTGGACTGCCAGGGAAGTCCCTACTCTTTTCATTTCTGATAGCACTTTATATACTCCCTTCTCATCTAACCACCTTTTCAAAGAAGCTTCATCTGACTGCCCCTCTTGAAATTGCAACTACAACCCTCCTTTATCCTTCCCCATCTTTTTCTATAGCAATTATACACAATTTTAACAGACTATGTAATTTACTCATTATGTCTATTGTCTGTCTTTTTCCATTAGAACATAAGCTCTCTAAAGGTGGGAATATTTATTGGTTTTATTCACTGACACAGCTATCCCAAGAGCCTAAAACAGTGCTTGGCATATAGTAGGTGCTCAATAAATCTTGAATTAATATTTTTATAACCACCCTTTGAAGTTGTAAAGCAACCCATTTCTCCAGGTAGGGAAATGGGATAATTATAACAAGTATCAAAGCAGCTAAGGTTTGCTGAACATTTAGTTTGTGCCAGTCACCAAGGTGAAGCACTTATTTAATCTTCATCTGTGAAGTAGTTACTATTATCATCCCCATTAAATACATGAGGAGACTGACATTCAGACAGGTGAAGTGCCCAGGCTCGCATGCCATGCACTGCTAAAGTAAATAGTGGAACTCCTAAAGAGGAAGTTGGTAACCACTTTGCTCCAGGGACCCAAGGATAAAGTGGATCCAGAAGACTGGGGGTCCGTGCAGGTCCTTTCCCCAGCTCAGCTCTCTGGCGCCCCCTTCTTGCCTGGACACAGACGTTGGGGTGGCCTTTCAGCAAGGGGAACTCAAGAACCTTCTGTGGAAAGAGGGTAATGCATGAGGTCATGAAAGTGGGCTCCTGGGCTCCCCTTCCTTCCCCAACCCCAGGAACCTCCTGCCACTTCACTTACATTCACAGTAACATTTTCTCGGGGCAGCGGCGGGACCAGCGACAGGCAGGGGCCCCCATCCAGTGGCTGCCAGCACAGAGTGGCCTCGGCGGGCAGCGAGCATGGCGCGTCTAGCCGCCAGCCCAGCGGGGGAAGCAGCTGCAATCGGGCAGCTCGCCAGAGGTTTCGGTGTGCGCGGGGGTCTGCAGGCACAGGACAGGTCACTGCACTGCTCACCAGCAGGTCCCTCCCGCACTGCTCCCGCCCTGGCAGGACCTGTTCACTCACCCTCCCTAAAGGGGCAGATGCTGGTCCTGACAGAGTCGGGCTCCAGGGGCCACACCTAGAAAGGAAAGAGAGCTCCACAGGTCAGTTCAACCCAGCCAACCCTCTGCTTAAAGCCCTGGGGGTGCATTCATTCAGCCCCAAACAGTCAGCCCTCCTTGGCCCTCTTTATCCACTGTCCCTCATCCTCAGATCAGAAATATTTGGGGAGAAAATTCCAGAAAGTTGCAAAAAGCAAAACTTGAATTTGTCTACAGGAAACTGTTTACATAGCATTTAGGTTGTATTAGGTATTATAAACAATCTAGAAATGATTTAAGGTATATGGGAGTATGTGAGTGAATTATATGTAACTACTGCACCATTTTATATCATATAAAAGACTTGAGGATCACAGACTTCGGTATCCACAGAAGTCCTGGAACTAATCCCTCTAGGATACTGAATATAGAGGGAGGACGTATTTTACAAACATATGGTCTTCCTGTTCTCTGCAAAGTCCTAGAATTGCACACATTTATTCTTTCAGCAATCCCCATGCCAACATCTGGCAACATCTTCACTCAACAAATTTTTAATGAGTACCTACCATGTGTCTTAGCACTATGGTAGGCATAGGGACATTCGACAATTAAATCCACAATCACTTTGTGAGAACACACTACTTGCCAGGCACTGTGCTAAGTGTGAAGGACACATCCATCTATTCTCCATTTATTCTTCCAATAGACCTTTTAAGTGCACCCATTCTTGGCTTAGCCTTGTTCTAAGCACAGGAGAAATAGAATAATTTCTTCAGCAAACCTTTAAGAGCTACTTGTAGTAGGCATTGTGCTTGGCAATGAGAACATTTATGTGACAGCAAACATTTCATGAATGTCTGTTACATGTCCTAACACTGTGCTAAGCAGTAGAGTTTCACGCATTCATTCATTCATTAACTTAACAAACTTGATTAGCACCCACTAGATGCCAAGCATTATGCAAAGCTCCAGGGAACTTACTAAATGTGAATAGTTATTATTTCCTTGCCTTCAGGGAAATCACAGATTCGCAGTTGTAGTAAGAATAAAACATGTATACAAATTAATAAATCAAGCACTCCATTTATTGAGGATTTGTCTTGTGCAAGAAGAGACAGGTGCTCAAATAACAAAAGAAATAATAAATAATGAACAGAAAAGACAGAAATGCAAGAAGATTTGGAGGAGATAGGAGAGGCCTGGAGTTTGAACAAAAGCTTTGGGAAAGAAGTAACATTTGAACTGGAAGGATTAGGGTATATGAAAAAGAAGTGAGGGCATTTTAGGTAGTGAGAATGAGAGACGTTAATGTCAGAAGTAAAACATGGGACCTGATGACCAATTAAATGTACAATCAGAGGGAGAATGTATTATTATAGCATATATAAGCTGGAAGTGGCACACTTCCTTGTAATAGCCCTCTTAGGCTGGTACTGTTATTCTCATTTTACTTATAGGAAACAAGCTCAGAGAGGTGAAGTGAATTGCTCAAGGTCACAGAGCTAGGAAATGGCAAGAATCAGGATTCAAATGAGTCTGAGTTCACAACACAGGCTCTACTCTCCAGGGAAGCCCAGAGAGGGAACTAGAGGAGTGGCAGAAGCCTTCAAAGAGCAGGAAGAGTGTTCAGGGCATGTACAAGGAGAAGACACAGGACAGAAAAGGTCAAGGGGGCCAGCCCCTAGGAGCCAAAGATTCCACCAGGCAGGTGAGGACCAACCCTCTCACCAATTCCCTGATCCCCTTCCCCGGGCCCCCGGCCGGACTCTGCTCCTACCTGAATACAGAGGCAGGGGACCAGGTCCGTGTGGTTCAAGGTAATGGTCTGTGGTCCAGTCTGTGGGACAAGTAGAAGGGGAGAAGCTGGAGAAGATGAGTAGGAGGAAGGCTGCAGGCCAAAGTTAAGGACACCAGGCGGGTAGCTGTTCCCCCACCGATGATCCTTGCTTTGACTGTGGGTGGCTGTGTCCTTTTCAAGGGTCCCCTGTGATAAGGCACTTGCAACTTTAGCATGGGCATCAGCCTATGGTGAGAATGGACTTGGGGAGGGGGAGGCCTCACCAGGTTACTGTGCCACCAGGGTTTTATAGGGCCCTGGACCTGGTTCCAGTACAGAGAGAGGCCGAAGCGCTGCTCCTCAGAGACGTCCAGCACCAGGCGCACGTCCTCGCCATCTGCAGACACGTTGATCCAGGGCAGGGCTGCGGGGGGATGCAGACAGACAGTCTTCCCTCACCTCTTCCGCACACCCAAGCCTGGGTAATACCCACCCACTGCCCTTTGGAGTTTCCTTCAAACCCCTTAGACTAGGGGGCCCCTGGAGGGCAGAGCCTGTGTCTCCATCACGAACCAAACTTTGGCTGCATCCCAAGATGGAGCCCGTGTAGACCCCAGTAGGGGGTCTGGAGCTGGCTCTTCTCCTTGCTTCTCCCTCTGCAGCCAGAAAGTACCCTGTAACCACTAAAAGCATTCTCCTCTGCTCAGAACCTTCTGATGCCCGCCCCCACCACCTCACTCCCACCGTAAAAGTCAGGGTCCTTACAGTGCCTGCAAGTACTTCCCGTCTGGCTGCTGTGACCTCTCCAATCTCCTTTCCTAGCACTCATGTCCTTAATTAACCTGCTGCAGACACTGTCCTCCTTACTAACACTTAAACATACCAGGCACGCTCCTGCCCCAGGCCCTTCACACTGGCGCTTCCCTCCATATGGAACCCTCTCCCCTCAGATACGCATATGGCTCCTCCTTCGCCTCTTTCGGGTCTTATGCTGACTGACCACTGCCACTCCCAACCTCCATATCCCTCTTCCCTGAATTTTCTCTATAGTATTAATTACCATCTAACTTACTGTGTATTTCACACTTCCACGTGAAATATGTGGAAGTGTCCTCTGTCACCTCTACTATGACCCTGACTCCCAGCTAGAATGTTAGCTCTGTGAGGGCAGGGATTTTTTTTTTTAATTGGTTTATCTCCAGTGCCTAGGGATATTCCTTGGGCAGAATAATTACTCAATAAATATCTGATGACTAAGTGAATCAAGGTCTACTAAATGAATAAAGACATGAAATCCGTGATGTGTATCTGTATATCAAAACCCTGGTGCTGAGCAGTCTTAAATGAATTACCAAAGAGGCATCAAGCTTAAGTTTAAGAAACTAAGCAGAAAATGAAGTTGAAATAATATAAGAGTTCAGAAGCCCACAGTGTTTCTGTCTTGATGTGCTGGTAGTTACACAAGTGTACACATATGTAAAAATTAATTGAATTAAAATTAGTGCACTTTACAGTTTTCTGTATGTATGGTACACCATGATAAATAAAGTATTTTTTTTAAAGGAATGAAACAAAAGTCCAAATAGTTTATGTGAAAAACATCATCAGAACCTTGAGATCCTTAGCCCTTATTTTATGGTTTAAAGCTATTTTTATTTTGATATATTGGGGCGGGACAGGGGTTACACCATAATCCTGACCATGCTTTGGGCCTCTGGCTGTCTCTGGTATGAACAAATATTTGTTCTAAGGAGTGAGAATTCACCTTTGAATGCCTGGCACGGAGTAGGAAC
Organism: Bison bison bison; assembly: GCF_000754665.1. Lineage (NCBI taxonomy): Eukaryota > Metazoa > Chordata > Mammalia > Artiodactyla > Bovidae > Bison > Bison bison. The sequence continues at coordinate 4,195,756 of NW_011494743.1, read as the reverse complement.
TACTGTAGATCATGTGTGATAAATGAATCAATGAGTTCTGTGAGCCTGTGGGGTGTGGCAGCCAGGCCTGAAGTTGACTCCCAGGGCCCCTCCCACTCCAGAACAAGCCCCTCCCTCCTCCCAGCCTCACTGGACCTAGCTCCTACCCCAGCAGCTCTGAATGTTGTCCTGGACTTCCAGACCCCTGCAGTCTGGGGAGAGATCACAGAAAAGCCTCCAGTGGGGTTAGGGGCCAAAGAAAGGAGGGGGGCAAACCAACCCCTGGGAAGACTCCCTGTCCCCTCAATATCACCCATATCTACTTCAGTGCCCACTGGGGAGCAATGTCACCTGGGGAGGCTGGGGGCGAGAGTGACTGAGTGAAGTTGGGACAAGCAAGGGGGTGAGTGCAGAGGGGCAGTTGCCAGTGGGGAGACAGACAAGGGGCCAGACTTGGGGCCCCTCAGGCTCTGGGGTCACTTACCAGGGAGCTGCTGCGTGAGATTGAGTTCCTTCTGGTACCTGGGCTGAGTGTAGGACCAGATTTGCACCTCAGCCCCCAGGGCAGCCTCGAAACAGTCAAATACTACAGAGCCCTGTGAGGAGAGGGTGGCGGAAGGCTGGTGGTATAAGGCTCAGAATCCTCTCCATGGACCCTCTCCACGGACCCTCTCCACTCACCCTCTGCCCTATTCCCAACCAATGACTATACTGTATGCCCCCAAATTCCATCATGAACATGTCCTCAAGGACTCTAAGATACACACCCTCAGGAGGAGTGGCAGCAGGGCCAGTGAAGGGATAACACCCTCCCACTCAGTTAAGGGATTACAAAAGAAAAATTAAACTTTCTGAGGCTCTTCCGAGCTGGGCATTATACCAGGTATTTTACATATATCAACTCATTTAATTCTCACAACAGCCATATAAGATAGGACTATTCTTCTTTTTTTTTTTGGTGGGGGAGGCACATCTCGTGGCTTGTGGGATATTAGATCCCTGACCAGAGATCAAACCTCAGCAGTGAAAGCTGGAAGTCCCAACCACTGGACTGCCAGAGAATTCCTGAGGTGGGGCTACTCTTATTCCCACTTTACAGACAAGCAAACTGAAGCATAAAGGACTGAAATGACTTGCCCACAGCCCTGCTGAGATTAGGACTTAAAGAGATAATGTACATGAAAGTACTTCATGAATTTCAGCTTTAGGAAGTGGTTAGCGTTATTATTATTTTGCATACCACAGACTGACCAGGCTGCACGAGGGCAGCAGGCACTTGCACCTCCAGCAGGACACAGTGGGCAGTAGGGTAGGCCTGGAAGGAGAGCACGATGTGGGCCTGGAGAGAGGCTGTGAACAACAGGGCGGGGAGGCGGTCAGGCCCAGGAGGGAGGGCAAGGCTCTGGGCAGGCACAGCTGGGTCGACCAGCTTCTTCTCACCGTTCCTAGGCTCCTCAAGCTCTGGGTCAGCTGCTCTTCTAAACTTCTCTTCATCTTCAGGATCTTCCCAGTACCCTGGAAGGGCCCAAGAGCAAGGCACAGGTCCAGCCTCAGCTCTGGGTTTAGCTTCCTTCCAGGAAGCTCGGTGCTTGGAAGCAGAGGCCAGGCCTGGGGCCTGCGGGGTGGGCAGTGAGACCAGGCTGACTTGGGCGGTGTGCACTGGCCAGTGTCTCCAGGAGAATCTGAGGATGCCCCAGGCTACCTGACAGTCTCCTCCCACCCTGTCCTTGTGTCCACATCAGACACACTCACGTGCACCCAATGCCCAGTCACAGGATGATAGGCTCACCCTGCACGGCCAAGTGGATGGCCACGCGCACACAGAGGTCACAGTCAGTCTCCTCGTGGCACCTCAGCACCAGCTCTGTCTGCAAGCGTGTGGGCACCAGCACGGGGCCTGGGGCGGACACGAGGCTCCCAGGCAGGCAGAGCACGTCACCATCTGCATGTGAAGGGTGGGGTAGGTGCTGAAGCTGCTCAGACCCAGAGTCTGGTTGCACCTGACACCCCCAGAGGGCCAAGGAGCTTTGCGCTCTCCCTAGGCTGAACAGCTCCCATCCCTCTTCCCTGCTGCCAACCCAGGAAGATCTTTCCTCTCTAAAAGTAGAGCTACTCACCCCAGAGATGGCAGGACAGGCCCTGGGAGAGAGGTAAAGACAAGTCAGAGTTTATGCTTCCAGATCTAACATTCCCTCGGCCGCCGACTCTTTCTCCCTTTTTCGAGTCCCTCCCAGAAGAACTCAGATCTAGCTCTTGCCCCCTCCCCATTCTTCTCTTACCCCATCAGCACCCGACAGACCAGCCAGGGCGGTTCTGACAGGGATGGCAGTGACAGGAGCCAGGCTAGGGCCTCTACAGCCCCAGACCGAACCCGGAGCCTTCCTCAGCCCGCCCGGGGCCCCAGACTCACCGGAGAGCAGCGAGCCGTGTCCTGAGGCCCCACAACCCTCTCCAGAGAGAGGACCACGGGGTTCCGGCCCAGAGCCAAGGACAGAAGGAACCAGGGCACAGGCATCTTCCAGGTGCCAGGCAGCACCCAGGCCTGAGGCCCTGTCCTGCCCCCCCCCCCGAGGGGGGGCAGACACCACACCTCTGCTCCCACTCAGCCACGGGCCTCGGGGCAGGAGAGGCTGGAATCGCTCCTCAGCCTTGGGGTCCCAGCGCTGGCCTGCTCACGCTCGCCTCTCCCGGGAGTCTAGACTCCAGGCCAGTCCCAGCCACAGTGCTTTCGTTTTGGCTCCCGGCAGGCAGCCGTCTGTTCCCGCCCCGCCCGGTCCCTCCCACCAACACCAGACTTGGGAGCCAGCAGCCCTGGACTGGAGTGGTGGTGGCTCAGTCCCTCCTCCTCTTCCCCTCCTCCTCCTCCTTCTCTGCTGACACCTGGCTGGGAGGGGCCCCTGAAGAGGGTGGTGGCCTAATGGGTGAGTAAGGGAGCTCTTACTCACTCTGGGAGTCCCTAAGGAGGAGAGTTCTGGGCAATCCTGGGGCATTTTCACTTCCCATATGACTCTGGGACTCCAGGTCCCTTCCCACATTCTCCTTGGGCCTCACTGTGGGACAGGAGCTCTAAAGGCACTAGAAAGTGGACTTCTCATCACTGCTTGGCTTATGCTGCAGTGTGGGGTCGAGGGGAGGAACCCAGGACCCCAGAGGCAGGAAGAAAGGGTCCTAATTGTGCTGTTGCCACAGGCTAGCTGCGTGACCACGGACCCACATCACCCGTTTTCCTTTATTCTCTCTGAAGAATCACAGTGAGGATCAAGATCTCCAGATCCCTCTTTGCCTTTTCAGAGGCACTGCTTGTGAGAACGTGACAGACGTGGATGTGGATGTGGACACAGAGGATCTGGGCCCACAGAATGACGTATAACCAGCCCTGGGTAGGGTAATGCTGGCCCTTCCCCCAGCTCAGCACCCTGGGCACACTGAAGAGGCGCCTTGTGTTTCTTAGCTTACCCATCATGTTTTCTTTTATTCATCTTTCTCTCAGTCCCCACTGTCCCACTTCTGCCCCCACCACCCTGGGTCCAGAGCCCTCCCTCCCTCCATCTGTGGGCAGGGCCTCCTTCTGAAAAAGGCGGATCCTTAGCCCCAAAGGGGTGTTCTGCCCTCTCCACCGATCCCCCTCCGCCCGCACTCGTCTGGAGGCGCCTCCCAGTCAGAACTGCCATCTCTCCTGCCTCCCCAAGCCCTAAGCTCTCCGGTGTGGACTGGAACCTACGTGCACTATTCTCTGGAACTTTTGGAGAGAGGAAGTGTGATGATCCCCACCCACCACAGGACTGAGGTCAAGGGCGTTCTCTGTAAAAAGAGACTTTCCCTGAGGGTTCTGAGGAAGCATGAGCAGGAGGAAGAGGTTGGACACTGGGGGAACGTGGGGAGTGGGCGGGGACGCTGAGTGAGGGGGTTCCAGCCAGTGCCCCTAGGCCTGCAGTCACAGACATCCTGACTGCGCTGAGCTCTGTTCAGCCTTGGTCGGCAAGTTTGGCGGCCTCCAGTTCCAGCCTGCGGCACAGTTCCACGCGACCCCTCAGGCGCGGCTGGGCGACGAAGCGGCCCCGGGTGGTGGCTTCAGTAGAAGCCCGAGCATCCAGGGCGCGCAGCAGGCGCGGCAGGTCGTGCAGCAGGCGGTAGCGGGGCAGGGCGCGCAGGGGCGGGGGAATGTCGCCCTTGGCACAGAGACGACTAAAGTAAACCAGCAGCAGCAGCGGGCGCGGGGCGGCGCGAAGCAGGGCGCGCAGGGGCGCAGCGCGAGGATCCGGGCCGCCCGTGGGGCTGGGGCCGGCACTGCTCCACAGAAGAACCACGGTGCCTCGCTCCCGCGCCACACGTGCCCGAGCCGCCCAGAGCCACGGCAGGGGGCCCACGCGTGCCACCCGTGTGCCCTCCCAAAGGTCCACGATCACGTCGCGCCCGCCGCCCAGCGCGGCTCGCAACAGTTCAGCAAGTGCTCCCACCAGGCGCCGCTGGGCCTCAGACTCCGCCACGTGCAGCAGCAGCACCGGCGGCGCTCGTTCGGGGCCTGGGGGCGGGAGCAACAGATGAGCAGTGTGGGGGGCTAAAGGAAAACCCAGCCCTCTCCTCCCAGGCCTCAGGGCTACCTGATAGGGTTGAACTTCACCCCCCCTCCACCTTCCCTGTTCCTCATCTGCGCCAGGGTTGGGTACCCAAGGCAGCTTTAGTCTATAGGGCACCTTTGGGCTAATTTAGATAAAGGTGCCCTGGAAGAGGCAAGGGCCAGGGCGACAGGTGCAGCGCAAGCTGCATTGCCACCCCACTTGCCTCTTGCCTAGAGACGCCGCAGAGAACTACCGGCAGAGGGACCTTTGTCCTGCTTTAACCATCTCTGCCCACTAGGGGGCCTAAGGCTAAAAGCCTTGGTAACAGGACGGGTGCGCACAGCAGGGAGGAGGCTCTTTGGGAAGGCATCCTGGGCAGGGGAGCAAGGAGAGGGCAACTGGCCTAGCAGCCAAAAAAGTCCCCAAGTTACCTCCCAGTAAGCTTACCTGACAGTGGACGCCGGCACGTGAGAACCAAAACAACTCCCAGTAGAGTGGTGAAGGCCAGCAGTGCCAGGATCAAGAGCCCCAGGCGTCTGTGAGAGACTGAGTCAAGCAGAGTGAGGCGAAGCCCAGCTCCTCAGTGCCCAGCCTCCCTCTCACTCCCCGTCCCCTCCCAAGAACTCACCATCTGGACACAAGAGGCGCTTCCAGGCAAACTGGACATCTGACCTCCACACCTGAGGGCACAGAGCCCCCACCCTTGTGAGCCAAGGTAAACCCTCCTCCCAGGGGAAGCTGAATGAGGTGGGAGGATGGAGAGGGGGACCGTGGAGAGGGCATTCTTGTAGCACAGGGTTTGCGCCTGGGCCAGCTTTGGCAAACTCAGAAAGTAAACCCAAAGCGGACCAGGGCACCCAAGAGGAGCTGGAGGGGCACAAGTCCTGACTGAAGTAATCAGACACCACTGAGCTCCCACACCAATTACCACGTCTGAATGTGGACACAAAGCACCAGGCTTTCTGAGTTTTCAAGAAACGCCGGAAATCAACTTTTAAAAATATGACGTCTCCCACTAGTTAAATGGTGACGACTAATTCCAATTTTGAACACTGTGCTAGCCAAATCAAACATTTTTACTGACTGGATTTGCCCCATGTGCCACCTGTGGCGTAGATGCCAGGGGTGTGTATGCAGAGTGAGGGCAGAATTCCTTACCAGGACACAGCCTCCTGGCCTCAGGAAGGGAACGATGAGGTCTAGGGTCACTGGGGTTGAGCCCTGAGTCTGTGGGAATGAAGAGCAGAATGAGTGTCTCCACAGAGGCAAATCTGGCTCTGTGCAGCCCCTGAGCCTTTGCCCAGGTGGTGTTCTTCCCTTCTCCACGCCACCCCCACTCAAATCCTACCAGGCTTAGGGCCAAGTGCCACCCCAACAAGAAGCCTTCCTAGGCTTCATTCCCAGATCCTGCTGATCACTCCCAGATCTGAACTGTGGCACAGATACATGTTAATCAGGCACTCATCAACAAACATACTCTGAGTACTGACTCTGTACCAAGCCCTGAGGAAACAAGGTGAGCACAGACATTGGTTCTGTCCTCTAATAGCTCACAAACCAGGAGGTTAATCTCTGCCCTGCAAACCTGGAGGGGCAGCTTGTCCACTGGAAAGAATGTAAGTTGTAGAGTCAGGAGACCACAGCTAGCAAAGTCAGGCTTAACACTCCCTTTGTTGTTCCTAGCAGTGAGATCTTTGCATCGAGTTAGACTACCTTCCTCCTTGAGCCTCAGTTTCTTCATCTGTGTATAATGGATAATAATCCTTATTTCACTGGGTTACTGAAAGCCTCAGATGGGAATATGCAGGTGGATGCCGTTTACAGTACACAGTGCAGTGTGTATTCATTTGGTAGTAGTGCTTATTTATTACACAATAGGCTTCTTACGGGCAGAGGCTGTGTTACATGATTTTCTTATATCTCCCAGGGCCTATTACAGAGTGGGAACAGAGCGGGCACTGAATAAATGCACGCTGAACTGACTGCCCTCCGTCTACAGGCAGGATGTGGCTTCACCCTGTGTTCTGGGCATTGGTTAGGGTGGATCAATCTCCATTCTTTGGAAACACCCTCCACCCCCTGCCCCAGCCCTTCCTCAGCCCCCATTCTCCAGCCAGCTGTGAGCAGGTATGATACTGTGGCTCTCAAACCATGGTTAAACTCAATGATGTTCCCAGCTCACAGCAATAAAGGAGTCCTTGGATATAGCTCCCTATTTTAGGTCATCCCACATGATTTTGTCTTAAATCTATAGCATTTACTACCATCTGTCTGCTTGGGAGCCCTCAAAGACTATAAAACAAATAAACAAGCTGCATGTGAATAAGAAAGAACTGAAAAGAGCGAGCCATGCTTAGTCAGCTTGGTGCTGTGGTTTTGCGGATATATTTGATGGTGGTTTTTATGTCAGATACACAGAAGAGAGTCTGCTAGTTAGCTGTTTTTAGTTCACATGACAGAGTTGAATCTGTCAGTGGTTCACAGTATTCTGCAAAGAGCACTTCAGCTTCCTGGGGTTCTGTCTCCCAGAGACAGAGAACTCCTGCCCGATGCCTTGTGGAGGCAGGCAGGGGTGTGTGGAGGACAGCTGGTTCAGGAGAGGGCATCAGTACAAAATGTGGTGGCAGTTGGAGTGGGTCAGAGAGCAGCTGGGAGTGAGAGGGCCAGCCTCTTGCCTGTTTATCCTTGTTGGTTCAGAAATGGAAAGGCCTAGAAATTGCTCCATCGAAGACTCCACTGACTGGCAGAAGAGGCAGCTGAATACAGGCTTATCAAGTCATTAAATCAGCAGATGCTGTAAGTCAGATATTTGCTTGCCTCTCCCTGATGTGCTCTAATCAATAGGTCCCAGTGGGAGCCAAACCCTGGCTAGGCCATACCTGGCTGACGCTGTACACGGGGGGCACCACGCTGTCCTGCCCCAAGCCTGGGTGGTTCCAGGCAGCACTGAAGGTGACATGCGTCCTTGAAGAGAAGTGAAGGACCACCTGCTGGGCCTGGGTATCCATGCTCACATTCCAGGATGGAGCTGCTGTGGAGGGGGGGACGGGGGAGAGCGTCAGGTGAGAGATGATGTTTTTGTGGGAGGTTATAGGAGCTGGGCTGCAGTTGACAGAGAAGTCTAGGGCAGGGATAGAGTTTGGCTTCACCACAGTTGTGTGAGGGTGAAATGGTGAGAGAGGGGTCCCAGCCAGGATCACTTATTGGCTCACCGAATGTCCGGTGGGGGCATTCAACGTGGCTGCTGTTTCCAAAAGAAAACTGAGAAATCCAAGAATGGCAAATCAGCAAGCTCCAGGCACCATGCACACCCTTCCCAGCCCCTGTACTTCAAGGTACATACTGGTACCTTGAAGCAGAGCTGGGGATGCAAGTCCACTTTCTCTACGACATACCACTGTGGGGGGAGAAGAGAGTTGAGAGCAGGGCCCCAGGCCCTAGCCCTGCTCGCCCAGGCCCTAGGAAGGCCTGACTCACCCCCTCTGACTCTCGAGCCATGGCATTGGGGAGGTCTTCGCAGAGGGTCGGCCAGCCCCGCCTCTGGCACAGGGAGGCCTCCAGCTTCAGTGGGCAGCGGAGTGTCACGGCCATGACCATCTGATTGTGCTGGCTGTGGTCAGTGAAGTTCATTGACTCCCAGAAGTCTGAGCCATCTGGGCAGGCAGCAGGGGCAGAGAGTGAGGCCCAGGAGGCCTGAAACTGATCCCGATCCCCAGGGCATCAGAAGACGATATTTCTGAAGGAGCTTGGTACAGCCATGGTCTGCCTATGTGATAAAGGAGCATGCCGCTTCCAGCCCCTCCTACTACCTTTTATATTTAGCTATCTCCTCTCCTTCTTGCGCCTCCCTTCTGGCCAACTCCTTGCTGCTCCCCAAACTCAAAATCTTCATATCTTTTCTTACATTCCTCTCAGAATTAGGAATGCTTTATCCTCCGTTCTCTTTTTTCTAAATCCTGCCCTTTTTCTGAGCCCAACTCAGGTGTCACCTCCTTTAGGAGACCTTTTCTATTCAACCACCATGGGCTTCTCCCTCCCCTGAGACAACCATCATGGGCTTCTCTGTCCCTACAGGTCATGCCCTATAGCCTATTCCTTAGTTACAATCCTGCTGTGGACCATAGGCTGCTTGGTGCTACTCATCTGTCATGTTTGAGCATCCTGTCTCTGCAATTTGGGCTCAACAATATGCATAGATGTCACCAACCACTTTCACATATAATATTGAATTCCAGTCTCATAAGGAGTTGGAAAGTGAAGCAGGGCAAGTATCATTATTTCACAGATGAGGCTCAGAGAAGAATGAGTAGCAGAGCTGGGATATGAGCCCAAGTCTTCTGATCCACCCTCTTAGTACACTGACTCCTGGGGTGGATATTTCTGAACCTCCCATAGTGCCTAGGACAATGTTCAACAGTCTGATTTAGCAGACACGGTAGTCCATGACTTGCCTCTGCACTAATTCCAGAGAAAGTGCCTCATGCTTTCTGCGGACTTCCTCCCATACCAGTGTAGAGGGTGTGCATGTGCGTGCGTTTGTGTGTATGTACGTGTGTGTGGGAGAGAGACAGAGAGAAGGTGTGCGTGCACAGGAGTCACATGAGCAGCACTCACAGGCTTCAGGCTGGCCCTGGAAGGGACATTTTTTGCGCCTCACGGTGTCCTCTTGCAGGTAGGATGCCTGTGGGAGAAGGGAACAGGGATGGAGGTCAGAGGACTGGCTTTCCCGACATCACTCAGACTTGAAACTCATTTTGGCTTGACTTTGCCTGGACACAAGTTGCCTGAGCTGGCTGGGCACCAAGGAGGGGCAGCCGTGTGGGGTGCAGGCCAGGGTGGAGGCGCTTGGGGAGGAACTCCGGACTATAGGACCGAGATCAGTGAGGGAGGGGTTGAGTCCTCTTCTCTGGGAGAGGAGAACCTAGCCCCAGAAAGAGGCAAATCATGAGGTCCATGTTCCTCAACTTCTGCCTTCCCAGGTGTCCATTCTCAGCAATTCCCAAGCTGCCAAGTGCCCTTCCAGGCCTCTCCCCTCAACATCCAGTGGTTGTACCTCTGGCAGGCGCTCATTACATGTCTCTGCCTGTACCTTCCCTTTCATCTCCTTCCCAGTAACAAGGCCCCCAGACTTTTATGTCTAGCCCAGAGGAGCCTTTTTTCAAAAATATATTTATTTATTTGGCTGTGCTGGGTCTTAGTTACAGCACGTGAGATCTTCAGTTGCAGCATGTGGGATCTAGTTCTCTGACAATGGATCAAACTCTGGCCCCCCTGCATTGACAGTGTGAAGTCTTAGCCACTGGATCACCAGGGAAGTCCCTTAAAAGAAGTCTTAATGCTAGGCCCCCTCAGCCCTACAGGCAGAGGAGGAGGACTGCCATGTAGGGCTAGTGGGAATGGCACTTCTGGAGCCATATGCAACCTTGCAGTAGCCATGAGCCCTCACCCTAATGGCTCAGGACACCCAGTGAAGGCAGCTGTCTATTCTGCTCTGTGGGTAGGCTGAGGCTGGGTCTCAACAAAAGCAAGCTGGGTTTGGGTGGGGCTGAGGTTGGAATCACCCCCAGGAATATCCCATGATCAGCAGGACACCTCCACCCCTGACCCAGTGTGAGGCTCATTGTTAGGCTGGCACCAGTCTCCCCCAGCATCTCATTAACACCAGCCCTTTTAAAACCGGACTTAGTGGAGATACACTTGACCAACTGTGCTGTCTGGGTGGCCTAGGAGTGGAGCATGGACCATCCACACCTTTCCCTCTGCTTACCTCGATGCACAGACAGGGCAGAAGGAATTCATAAGGCAGGTCTACAGTGTGGCTCCCAGGCACAATTTTCTGTGGACAGTTCAGCAAAGGGAGAGATGAAGAGGGGGCTGAGAAAGAGCAGAGGCACCCTAGACAAGGGCAGGAAGAAGCTGGAACTTACCCACCATACATCCTGCTTTTCCTCTTATCTGAGGCTTATTTCTTTCACTGACAAATTCCTTCTCAGGGGGGTCTCTGTCCTGTAGTCTGGCCATCTGCTCTAAGTGTCTCAATACATGGAATAGGGGGAGGGAGGAGTTGGGGAAAGGAATATACATTTATTGAGCCCCTACTGTATGCTGGGGAGGGTGCTAGGTGCTAGAAGCACCAACTCAATGCATTAAATGCTAGCATCACGATGATGTCGGGAGGCATCATCATCATTTTAAATGTGGAGATCTGAGGGACTTGGGTACAGCATCAGTCCCTGCAAATGGCTCCAACTGTATACAAGAGTATCCATGACAACTGGAGGTTGAGGTGGGATGTCAGGCCACAGGCTGGGAGAACAGGGGACATCTCATTCTCTGAGGAGCAGTGACGAAAGAGAGAGAGATCGAAGGGTATCAAGACAGATGTAACCAATTTATTACTTTCTCAGGGAAAACAACTTCTTGGTGGAACTGAAAAGGCAACCTGAATCTCACTGAGGGTCACTGCACTGAGGTTAAGTGCCATATTCCTCACCTTGCTAGGCATTCATGGTTGTCCCAGATCTCTACCCCCTCTTCCCTTCCTCTCCTGCCAAGAGACACGGCCCCCTGCCTTCTCTCTCTAGTTCAAAGTCTTCATGATAGGCACTTCAGACTTGTAAGAAGTCTTGGACAATTACCATTCCTCTCTGGGCCTCAGTTTCCTCATCTGTACAATAGGTAGGTCCTTTGGTTCCGGCCCTGTATGATTTGGCTTTATGGGCAGATGGCACTGCATACCTGGGCATCGAAGGGATGGCTCAGGTCCTCACACTCCAGTGCCCACTGGTGGCAAAGACGCACACTGACCTCTGGGCCTGGAGGAATGGTCACTTGAATAGTCCTTGTCTCAGGCAGCAAGTCAAAGGAGAACTCAGGTCCTGGAGAGAAGGGGGATTTGGTGGCCTTGTCTCTTGGCCTTAGCACAGGCACCACTACTTGGCTCCACTATCTCCAGTCACACGACGTGCCTACCTCCAAGCTTTTGTGAGCCGGATCTGGAGAGACCTTCCCCTGCCTCTGGATCTACCGGCTGGGTTCTTTTGGAGCGTAGCCCCTTGTGGGAGCTATCTGGGGAGAGGCTGGAGTTGTGATGGCCCTTCTCAGACAGGCAGCAGCTACTCAGCAACTTCCTCTGCAGGCAGACAGCAAGGTTGGCCTCAGGGCAGAAATCAGGAACTCTGGCTTCTGTTCCTGTCTATGGAGCAGCCCGGGGCACGACAGGCAAGCTGCTCAACATTTAAGCTTTAGTGTCCCTAACTGTGTAATGGACAGAATAGTCTACTTCAGCTCCACGCTTTCCCTCTCTCTTGGATGACTGGAGAACAGAAGGAGAGGCCAGAAAGGGAAGGGCTGTAGGGCATCGGGCAGGGCTGGCATTGGCAGGGAGAGTACCTGAGCAGACGCTGGCATCCTGTGTCTCCTACAGAGCCAGAACTTGTAAGACTTTTCGGATTTCTGCACTAGGAGGCGGAGCCAGCCCCACTGAAGCCCTGCACAGGGAACAGCACACTTACTACCCGGCCCTTCGCAGTCCCTCCCCTATCGGAAGATGTGACCTGGTGCTGGACAGTCAATCATTTTACATCAGGGAGGGTAATGATCCCAAACGTCTACAGTCCTGAAAGTTATGATACAACCAAAGAGAACTAATTTCTTAAGTAGAGAAAAATCTATGTGTATACAAAGATTCATAGTAGCATTATTTATAACAGTGAAAAATTATAAACTGTCGATTCTTAAGCAGTGTGTGGGAATTTAGTATGTCCCAGGCACTGAGGTAGGCAAGAAAAATGTAGAGCTGAATAAGATCTGTCTGTTCTTTCTTATAAGACAGATCTTGCCTTACTAGAACGTAGTAATAGTAAATTCATAGAACTGAAACATTTTAATCCCAAGAATTGGTACCAGCTGAAAGGAGAAACACCTTCACCAAATGATACAACAGAACTTATCAGTAGGCACAGTGTGCTATTTCAGGATGGCTGAAGTCTCTGCTGAGGTTGGCAACAGGACTAACATCTCTTTTAGTGTGATACATCTCACTTGGCTCACCCCCAATTCCCCCAATTCCCATCTCCTCTAAGAATGGCCCAGAGGGCTGTTTCTCATACCCGAGGGACCCGACACCAGATGCAGACACCAGCAGTGGGGACAGTGGCAGCAGCAAGCACACCAAGGCTTTGGGGAGAGGTGGGGGGCCGGCTGGATATGGTGAGGAATCTGGGCAGACCTTCCTGTGACAGAAGAAAAGGAAATCAGACAGTAAGGTCCCAGGAGGTCCCTTCTGCCTTAGACAAGTTGGACTTGAGGCTGAGCACTGCCACTTACACCCTGGCTAAGTGACTTGAGGCAAGTTACAGACTCCTGTAAACCTCAGCTTCCTCATTCATAAAGTGGGGCTGCTGTCAAGCTCAAGTAAGATAATGTGTAGCAAAATACCTTGTAAAGCAGAAGGTACCGTAAAATAGCAAGGATCATTGTACGACTGACTGGTGAAGAACTAGTCAAGGCAGAGTGCCTGGAGATTTACCTGGCTCTCATTTAATCCTCCCCACAGCTCAGGGACAACAGTTTTCATTGTACAATCATTTCTACTCTGCTGCTGTACCCCTCAGACACCGTGCACTGCCCGAAGCCATGTGTGGAGTATGTGGCAGTATTGCAATGCAAATCCAGGCTTGTCCTCGCTCTAAACCCTGTGCTTTTCCCTTGATATATGCCACTTCTTAGGTAGAGAAAAAAAAAATTAGAATGGAGGAAACAGGGAAGGGGAGCAGGGCAGGGAATGAGACTCACCAGTGAAACTGCCATCCTGAAAGCACAGGGCCAGGTAGGGAAAAGAAAGGACAGAAGTAGAATTAGCAGAGGTTCTCACAGGGGTGTTCTCCCTGCTTGAGACCCGTAAACCAATAGCCCATCCACTCCGGCTGTCTTCTTCCCAGCTCCACCCTGCCCAGGCCCTCGGTGCCCTGGGACTATGGCTATCACTTCAAGATGGTGTAGAGGACACACTGATGCTGCGATCAGAGCTTAGGGACCTGGGTGGTAGGAAAGGACAGGCCGGAGAGTGGGGAGTGTTATGAGCCTGTGCGAGCCAGGTGTCCCCACCAGCAGTGGCAGGCGCACCTTACCATGCGGGAGGCCAGTAGACAGCGAGTGCTCCAGCGGGGAAGGAAGGGGCAGCCAATCCCAGCAGAGGCAGACAGGCCAGTGAGCAGCTGGAGAAGAGGCAGGAGCAGGGCTGCCAGTCTGGGGCTCCCCATGGGGTTCCGTAGGGTCAAGGCGCCCAGTGCATGGCTGCACGGCCCGAAGGTGGGCGGCAGGGCCTGGGCCGGCTTGCTGCGCAGCAGCCGGGAGTGCAGTGCCAGCAGGAGCCCTCGCCTCAGCCTGCCCCTCGCCCCGCCCCTCGCCCCACGAGCTCCTCCTCGTTCCCAACCAGCCAGCCAGGCCACATTCCTTCCCCAAGCTCAGGGACTGGGGAACATCTACCCCTCAGAAAACCCCGCTCCCCTACCTAAAGGGCAAGGGGGCTCTTGCTCTGGCAAAGAACAGGAAAGAGGTGGGTATACGGCTAGGGGGTGGATGGCAGGTTGCATCTACTTAACCCCTCCTACTCCTGCAACACCCTGTGGATGGCACCTGCCCCTTAGCAGCTCCTGGACTTGGATCTCCCCTGGACACACGCTTCATCCTCTCACTTAAGAGGGCTGACAGAGCTATCAAGCACTTCTGTGCATCGGGTGCTGGAGACAGAGGTGACTGAGCACTATTTAGAGAACAAGAAAGCACTATAGGAGGCACATAAAGCTCACGTGTCCCCCAGCGCACCCTGGCCCTAGCCGGCTGACTCTCAGGATTATAGAGTAGCTTTCTGATGACCCACTGGCCTGTTCTTCTGGCTCTTCTGCCAAAAGGCCTCCAGCTCCAAGGATCCACTAATCAGTACAGTCTGCTCAGGAGGCCCTAGAGTTCAGAGCTGAGTGCTGGAGCAGAGGGAGCGGGCCCCACGCACTGACCTGGTTTCCTGTGGTTTCCGATGCTGACGAGGCTCTGTTCTCTGTGGGGTCCCTCCCCGTCGTCCCACGGCTTCCTCCTGCTCATGGAGCATTTGAGCTGCTTCAGCTCTCACCTTGGTGACACACACAGTGGAAAAAAAGTTGGGGGCACACCTACTGGGTGAAGGTACCTTGACACTGTTATTAGCCCTCTGTACCTTTCAGTAGCTTGACCATAGCTGTCTTTAGGCCAATTCTAGCAAGTTTCTAAGTCTTCAGGCCCACTGTCTGAAGACCCCCATTGTACCCATTATCCTAAAAATACTAACTCTTGAGTTCCTTAGAAAGATCTTTTCTTATTCTTTATGTTTCTCCGCTGCCTAGAAGTGGATATCATGAAATAGGTGCTTTGTAGTTGGGTAAATGTAAACTATGATGTTTCATCTAAGCAGTTTATTTCACATTTCATATGTGAAACACTTTCAGAGCTGATTCTCTTAACTATCTTACAAGACAGGTAAGTGAGAATTAAGGAGAGAAATAAGAAGCAGAAAAGAGAATGATTTGGTCAAGGTCTCTAAGCCCAAGGAGCTCCAATTCTGCCAGCGTCTCACGGTTCGTTTTCTACCATCCTTAGGGCCTCTCCTCCCACTGCCTCATGCTCCTCTGCTCCTGAGAACTTCTAAGGGCCTGCCTGCCTAAGTTCTTTTGGCCTTGGAGCCCATCACTGCAAGCAAACTGCTAAGATGTGAAGGGAGAAAAGGGTGGTCTGGCCATACTAAGGCTTCCCTGATAGCTCTGTTGGTAAAGAATCTGCCTGCAATGCAGGAAACCCCGGTTCGATTCCTGGGTTTGGAAGATCCCCTAGAGAAGGGATAGGCTACTCACTCCAGTATTCTTGGGCTTCCCTGGTGGCTCAGATAGGTTACGGAGTCTTCCCCCTAATTTTTCACTTAGCCCACAATGGTTTAGATCTATACAGATAATGTGTTTTCTAGTGCCGGGGACACCAAGTGAGAAAGTTGGCTCCGTTCTCAAACACTTTTCACTTTTGACTCCTTTTATCTTCTGGGCTTTCCGGTTGGCTCAGATGGTAAAGAATCTGCCTGCAATGCAGGAGACCTGGGTTTGATCCCTGGGTTGGGAAGATTCCCTGGAGAAGGGAATAGCTACCCACTCCAGTATTCTTGCCTGAAGAATTCCATACACAGAAGGAGCCTGGCAGGCTACAGTCCATGGGGTCACAGAGTTGGACACAACTGAGAGACTAACACTTTCATGTTCATCTTCTGATTCTCACAATGAAAACATTTAACATTTGGTTAATCGTTCCCTGACTCTGGCTAAGGTATGGGAGGAGAAGTGGAAAAGAAAGAACAGAGACACATATACATACATAAGAAAGGGAAGAAAAAGAGCGTGTATAAAAGGCAGAAGAGACAGAAAATAAGGGAAAGGAGGGAGAAAAGGAGGTCTATATTTTTTTGTTTTGCTAGTTCATTTATTGTGGAGCCTTTCCCAAAAAGGAGTTTAAAAAGTACAGTGGGTGAATTCCAGCACACCCTGGGGAAGACCAACATTTTGCTGAACTCCTACCATCAGATTCTGGGCTATGGGCTTGGCCCACTGGTCTATAACCCCTGAGGTCAGTCTTACCAAACCATCTTACAGGCTTGGGAACACCAGGAAGATTAAGTAACTTAACCAAACACAAAACGGAGAGAGGACTCACCCCCATGTCTTTCTAGCTCTTTCTGTCACAACACACTGCTTTAGGGAGATCTGTGGTTTCTGGGCCTTGTAGTCCACAGAAGTACTAGACTGAATGATGTGATGAGTTGGCAGGGTTAACAATGTGGGGGAAGAAATCATAATAGATGCAAAGAATAAAGGATACGTATGTCTTATGGGAATGAGTTATCAGTGATCAGATTTCTAGGGGAGTAGGGATTGTCTGGCAAGTGTCAACAAGGGAGGAGCAGGAATCCTTCTGTGGCTGGAAAAGGAGGTGGCCAACTGGAGTAATGGCAACAGTGGTGTGTGGTAGGCCTGCAGCACTAGGTCCTATCCTTTTAGAAAGTGGCCAAGGCCTGTCTCACCTGTGGTTTGTGTCTGAATGAGCTGATCCAGACTTCATGCTCCAATAACCTTTACTTGGGGACCAAGCCAGGTGCTCAGGAGGTCATGGCAGGCCTTGACACGTGCTCAGGTAGAGTACACTGGGGGGGCCTTGGACAGCCGTTTTTCCTGACAAAGCCTTATCCATGTGTGGACTCTGGTCAGACAACTACAGCAGGGTCTCTAGGCTTTTCCTGTAATGGCAGATTCCCAAGATCTGTTGAGGCAACTGTGCCTACTATCAGGGCACCCTGGGCAAGAAGGCCCAACCAATTAGACCAACAAAAACCGAGTACACAAGTGTCCCTTTCTTACTCCTGCTCTTCCAGAAGGAATCAAACTCCAGAATATGGAGGCAAGAAATTATGCTTAAGAGAAGTGGCTGGGACTTCCATCATGAGAGGGAAGCACCAACACTGCTCATCACTGGAAGGGATTTTGATATTTATTAAGCTAAGCACATACTACGGCTTACACAGTTTTCCCAATGACTTGGCAGTGGAAAATCCGCCTGTGATGCAGGAGACACAAGAGACCTAAGTTCAATCCTTGGGTCAGGATAAGCCCCTGGAGGGGGACAGGGCAACCTCCTCCAGTACTGTTGCCTGGAGAATCCCATGGACAGAAGGAGCCTGACAGGCTATAGTCCATGGGGTCACAGAGTCGGACATGACTCAGCGACTAAGCACGAGCACATTTTACATACATTACTGAACCCACACAACCATCATGTGTGGTAGATACTATGATCCCCCATATATTAGATCAAACACCGAGGCTCAAATCAAGGCAAAAGGAAGCAAAACGTCTGGCTAGATTTGAGTCAGTGTAGTATCAGAAACTGTTTCTCCACTATACCACACTGCCTTTCCCACAGACTAGATACTCACTAAGGGTACTTCCAATGCCTACATCCTCTAGCTCCATAAGATCAGGGATTAATAACCATTCCTCACATTTATATAGTGCTACAGAGAGTTCTTTAAGCACTTTCACAAGGCTTTTTTGATCTTTAAAACATTCTTGTGAATTAGGCAGGGCTGATCTTGGTATGTGAACCTGCTGCCTTTTGATCCAAATACAGTCCTCTTCCCACTAAATCAGGATCCTTTTCAAAGGGAATCTTGTTTACTTCAGGGAATACTACAACCATGAGGCAAGGGGGAAAAAGTGATTGGAAAGGCCCGAAAAGTTAGAATCCTAACAACCCAACAAGCAGAAGACTAAAATTAACCAAATGGTTTTTTTTTTTTGGTTGTTGACACTAATTTCCATGAGTCTTGAGAAGTGCTCCAAGACTGTAAAGTACCATTCTAATAATCAAATAAATTTTATACTTTTAAAAAATAAATTATTTATATCCCGGTTCTTTGAAAATTAGCAGTCATTGCCTGTGCACATAACTCCATTATCCACTCATTTACGTTTGCACCTCTCTGCTCTCCAAATCCTACCCATGCATCAGTCTAGTTCTTTGTTATGACTTTAGTCTACAGTAGGACAAATTATTTCACTCAATAAATTCAGAAAGCACACTATACATTAGCTACTAGGGGTGAGAAAAAAATGTTAGTAGTTCTGTCAATAGAAAAGATAAAATTAAAGTGACATGTGAATTTAAAGAAAGAACCCTTACTCCTTGAACTGAAGTAACCAGAAGGCTCCAGAATTACCATATAAACTAGGTCTCGAAAGAGAAGTAAATAGTAAAGAAGTAGAAAAGGAAAACTTGTTTTTTGAAAGGAAAATTTTGAAGGAAATTGGGAAAACATGGAACTGATACGGGGATTCATGAGAGGTTCTCCTGACTGAGACAGACAGTGTGCGAGGGTATCAGGAGATAAATCAGGAGTGATGCACTGGGACCACACTTTGGACATGTCTGAAAGGGATTAAGGAATTTTGGTTGTTCAGAAAACAAGGGCACAAAGTAAGGGACTTGATGATTTGGAGCTGTGCTCTTGGTATACTCATCAGCACACAGGGAGGCAGAAAGAGAAATGGATATGAGGTGGAAGGCAAAGAGTTAAGTTCAGGACACACTGAGTTTGTCAAGATAATCAGGACGTCTAAAACTTACGTACACAGAAGTACTGCCAGTACCTAATAGAGACTGAATACATAGAATGTTTATAGAACACAATGACTCTGGAGGGCAGGGATCCACAGTTAGAATCTGGGTGTCATCCAGACATGATAAAGTCAAGCAGGTAAGAGCAAAGGGACACTCATCTTTCAAGCAATAAACATTTACAATGTGTCAGACTTTAGGAGGTTTAGTTCACAGATGTCTTCCCCACATCCCTTTTACACTTATCTGCTCCACACCATTACATACTGTGTTCACTGGATGTTTCACAAGGATATTATGCTTCATGGAGATTGCAAATTCCCTATATGTAGGACACTTTAAAATTCATTTGGAAACCATAAAACAGTATTACACACATAACTGACACTATTAACACTGAATGATAACCATTAATATCCAGTCAAAAGACAAGCCCATAACCCAAGCTGCATAAATGAGAATGGACCATTTTACAGGTGGAGGTTAACCTTATGGCGCATGGTAGCTCCTGCCCATCAGTTGCAGGGTTTCAACTATGACTTAGGTTCCCTGTGCCCAGTTCACTTCCCTGAGGCCACTGCCAGGTTTCTCAGGGAGCCTCTACCTACCTCCGAGTGCTTAAGGCCATCAAACAACACACTTTTCACATTCTATCAAATCCCCAACACAAGGCACAGGGGGGACTAGGCAGTTGTAACTTTATTGAGGTTCTTTTTAATTAAAAGGGTTCACAGTAGAGACCAACACCTGCAGGGGGAGCAGCCTCCCAGATGTTTCCTGCTCTAGGACCTACTGATTGAAGGAGAATTTGACTGATTTCCCATCTTCTTCAGTTTTGATGGGAAGGGGTGATGGATGGAAGTGGAGAGAATGACCAAGACGTCAGGATGAAAAACTCAGAAGGACCTCAACTTCAACAAGCCGAAGTTTGTTTCACAGCTGTTGATCACCCAGTTCCACCAACCAGGAATAAATTAATCAGTTCCACCACCAGCTGATGGCAACAGAAGGGGCTCTGCAGAACTCAGGCTTAGTTTGCACTAGTTGCCAACACTGCAGCCGCCAAAATCACCAAAGGAGATTTTACAGCAGCGCCTTTACCCTCTCAGTTCACTGGGTGGGAGGCCCAGCCGTCACCTCACACAGCAGTCCATCAAGCAGGCTTCATTTACGCTTCTTCTCCTGTGTGCTCGTGAACCAAGAGTCTAGGAGCTTCTTGCTGTAGTATAACTGCCAGGCGTGCACTTGGACCGCCAGCACCAATACCAGATACATGACAGAGACGGCAGAAAAACCAAAGAGGAAGCGGTAGGCCTTGCCATGGCGGTAGAGCTGCTGTGCAGCAGGGAACATCTCCATGCTGCCATAAATGAGGGGAGCAATGGAGAAGAGCCCCATGCTGATCATGGAGAGCACCAGGTAGCTGATGTTGTTGCGGGGGAAGGAGAGGAGGCCCAGGAGGGAGGGTACAACGCTTAGCAAATAGGGGTACTCCCACTGATACGGCATGGCCACTTGATCATGAGACAAGAGCCTCAGGTGTCCCACACTCATCTTGGCAACCAGCAGCAGCCATATGACCAGATGCACGTAGATCAGCTTCTTGATTTCATACTTGAGGGTCACACTGTGGGGCAGAGAAGAGGGAGAAGTATCTTTCATTCAGAGTTTTCTGACACCAGCTGTATGTCAAGCAATTGTACTGGACACAGGGATACAGATATAAATAAGGTATAGTTCCTGCCTGGAGGCTGGGAACAAAGCAGAGGAAGAAAAAGTAATTACAAACGAACTGGAAAAACTCTTGTAAATCTATGTTGCAAAATATATGGGATCACAGGAAGGAGTAATCAATTCCGACTGAAATGAGTTGACTGAGAAGGCTATCTAGACAAGGGTGATATCTGAGCTAGGCTCTGAGAGGTAGGTGGAGATAGACATTCTGAGCAGAGGTAATAGCATGCAGGCAAAAAGGCATAAACATTTGTGTTCCAGGAGAGCAAACAGCTCGGTGTGGAAGGACTACACTGTGGCAGGGAGGGGAGTAGTGGGATATGAAGTTGCAAAGACTGACTCAGTCATTTTAAAGACAGAAGAGTAACTCAGGGCTGTGTTCAGAAAGAAAACTCTGGGGAATTTCCTGGCAATCCAGTGGTTAGAACTCTGTGCTTTCAGTGCCAAGGACCCAGGTTCAACCCCTGGTCAGGGAACTAAGATCCGCAATCTGCACTGCACGGCCATTAAAAAAAGAGAACCCTGACCGTAGCATATGAGTAGAGCCTATGGAATGAGGTACTGGCAGCAAAGAAACCAACTCAGGCTGTCCATACTTCTTCAGTAAAAGTAAACATTTTTCTTCTAAAGTAAGCAAATTTTCTCTTATTCTTTGAATTTTCTTAGGTCCTAAATATATCCCCTTCACATCTCCAGAGGGCAGAGTTTCTACTCTAGACAGGCATGAAAATGCTAGCTTGGGTTGTGAGGTTCCCTTGAACAAGGGTCTAAGCATAAGAATAAAGTGAGGTTCCAAAGGGCCTGTCAGTCTTTAAAACTCTGGAAAAAAAGATGTGGAAAAGATTCTGAGAAACTTCAGTGGATTTAAGGAACGAAAACCTTTAAATTAAAAAATATATATATCATATAATAGAAAGTGCAGAAAGGTGTGTGTGTGTGGTGGGAGGGGAATCAGTCACCCATAGACTTCAAGTTCCATGAAGGCAGGGACCAGATTTGTTGTTTGTCAATAAATTTTTACTGAAGGTATAATATGAATACGAAGACCAGGGCTGCTTTCGCTATTATATCCTCAGTGCCTAACACAATGCATGATGGGTAGAAGGTAAATAAATATTTGTTGAACGAACAAACGAACGCAAA
>NW_011494743.1:4131545-4174025 GCF_000754665.1 Bison bison bison | reverse complement strand
CCATAAAATTCGTTTGAGGCAAAGTCTCGACGTTAGGGTCCACACCCCAAAACGACCCAAAATTTAACAGCTACCGCGTACTGAGGAGACTTCAGTGCTAGATTTTATGTTACATTCTCACGAGATTATTGGCTCACCAATTCTTCAAGACCAAAAAGGCAGATTAAACTGAGGCTCAATTAGGAGTTAGGTTCCCGAGGTCGGAGAGCCGGGCCAACATAACCACGCCCCAGGGCCCGGACTCCCTCAGGGTACAGAGGGATCAAGGGGTGGAACTCACAGGAGTGAAGGGGCTTCCCGGCATTGGGGGCGGGCCCTGGACTGTGCCAGGTGGAGGGGACTTGGGAGGTGCCCGAGGGCGGGCTGAGGAGCAAAACCCTGAGACCAGGCCGGCGTTGTGTTTCTGGCCCTGCGGGCTCCTCTTCTCACTTCATACCTCATCTGGTAGTGCATGGCGACGCGCTCCCGATGCTGAAAGTCGCTGCCGTCAGTGCCGGCCGCTCGCGGGCCTGCCCGAGACGCCATCTTCCCCACCCAGACTCCTGGAGCCCCTCAAGCCGACGAACTGCCGCGACTACCGCTCGGAACTGCCTGCCGACCCTGTTCGTAGAGCTTCAGCTCACCCAACCCAACAGTCTAGTGCTTCTTTGAAGACAACTTCCGGCCTCTCTGTCTCTGGAGGACCAACTCTGTGGTCACGTTCCTGCGCACGCGTACGCGAGCGTTTCCAGTCTCGGCTCAGCCTTGGGCGTCTCTCCCCGTCCTTTGGAGTGCTCAAAAAATTAACTCCTAGTGTTTGGGGGTTTTGCCAAGGGCTGAAGCTGATTCTCCAGTCTCTCGAGCATTTTCACTTCCTTAAGCTCGAATTCAAGTTTCAGACGTCTCTGTCTCCACTTCTCAGATGGGGAAACTGACGCGTGGAAGGGATCTATGACTTTCTCAAGCGTATGCATCTTCCACATTGTTTCAAAGTATCTCCCCACAGATTAATCTCTGCAAGAAGAAATGGTAACTTTACAGTAGAGAAACCTGGTAGGCACCCCGTTAACTAAATACTTGCCCACGAGTGAGACAGAGTCCTTATGCCTCCTGATACAACTGAGGACCAGCATCACTTATGTGTTGATAGTGAAAGTCGCTCAGTCGAGTCGACTATACAGTCCATGGAATTCTCCAGGCCAGAATACTGCAGTTGGTAGCCTTTCTCTTCTCCAGAGGATCTTCCCAATCCAGGGATCAAACCCAGGTTTCCCGCATCGCGGGCGGATTCTTTACCAGCTGAGCCACAAGGGAAGCCCAAGAATACTGCAGTGTACCCTATCACTTCGCCAGAGGATCTTCCCAACTCAGGAATCGAACAGGGGTCTCCTGCATTGCAGGCGGATTCTTTATCAACTGAGCTATCAGGGAAGCTGATAGCTTATTTGATATTTCTGCCCAAAATAATTGGCCAGAATCTAATCATGAAGAGACGGACAGATAAGTTCAAATTGAGGGACATTCTACAAAGTAACTGGAGTATACTTTTTAAAAATGTCAAGGCCATGAAAGAAATTAGGTAGAGGCAGAAAGCAGAGCAGTGGTCGCTAAGGACTTGGGGGAGGGAGGGAGGCGAAGGAGTGGGGACTTGCTTCATGGGTATAGACATGAGAAAGATGAAAAAAGTTGTGGAGGTGAATGTGGTGATGGTTGCACAACTGTGTAAATAACTTCATGCCACTTAACTATACACTTAAAAATTGTTAATTTTATGTACATTTTACCACAAGAAAAAATACATAAAATAAGAATTTCAAAATTACATTTACTGAAAAAAACTGAAGCATCTTTTCATATGTTGAGTCATTGGCATTTCATTTCCCTGAACTGTGTTCATATTCTTTGTCCATTTTTTTCTACTGCATTGTTGGTCTTGTTGATTTATATAGATAGCAGAGAGAGAGAGAATCTCTAATATTAGTTGCCATATATTTTTCCTATGTATTGTATGTCTTTTGACTTTACTCATGGTGTTACAAGTTTAAGATGCAGAATAGTTTTTTAATGTGGTTGAATATATAATCTTTTTTCCTTTTTTTGCTTCTCAATTTTGAGTCGTAACTAGAGTCGTCCAAGGTGTTCAAATAATTTTATGCATTTCAGCATTTGAGAACCATGCTCAGAAATCTGCCTCTGCAACTAGAGGTGAGCTCTAAAGAGATAGATATGAACTGAGTCATCAACCCATGTGTTTGGCAAAGGGTAAAACTCAAGAAATACTTTCTGAGTAATAAATTCCAAATGATCCAAAAATCATCCTCTTCTAAGCACCGTGAAGACTCCTCAGGGTCACTCAGCAATTCTTCACCGCCCCCACCCCACCCCTCTGGCTTTAGCTTGTGCTTATCTTTGTCTTTTCTGTGTGTGATTTCCACGATTTTCCAGACTGCCTCTGAGTCATCCATTGGCTTATCATGATACACTAAGCACATGGTGGATGTTCAATAAATATTTGAGGCATGAATATTCTAGGGAGGGGCCCTAACGGTT
Organism: Bison bison bison; assembly: GCF_000754665.1. NCBI lineage: Eukaryota > Metazoa > Chordata > Mammalia > Artiodactyla > Bovidae > Bison > Bison bison. The sequence continues at coordinate 4,171,496 of NW_011494743.1, read as the reverse complement.
TCCCCAGAACATCTTCCCTGAAGTATCAGTACTTTTCTTCTGCTCTTAGTCCACTTAAAGTTTAGTGATTTGTGTTCCTGTCCTCTCACCCTGCCCATTCCCTTCTCAAACCCTTTGCACTGATGTTTCCTTTGCTTGAATGCCCCCACCCACCCCAGCACTTCAAAAGACTGGCTTCCAGTCCCAGGAACACAAACTGAATGTTTGTGACCCCTGCTCCACACCCATTTGTATGTTGAAACCTAATCCCCAATGTGATGGTATTTGGAGGTAGGATTTTGGGGAGGTGGGATTGTCCTTTAGTTGCTAAATCGTGTCCAGCTCTTTTGTGACCACATGGACTGTAGTCCACCAGGCTCTCTGGAATCTGGCAGGCAGATTCTTCACCACTAGCCAACAGGAAAGCCTCGGGAGGTGGGATTAGTGTCCTTATGAAAGAGATTCCCTTGCTCCTTCTACCAGGTGAGGACACCGAGAGAAGACAGTGTCTGGGAACCAGGAAGAGGGTCCTCACCAGACACTGAACTACCAACACTTTGATCTTGGACTTGTCAGCCTCCAGAACTACAAGAAGTAAACTTCTGGTGTTTATAAGTCACCAATTTATGGTTTTCTGAATAGCAGCCCAAACAGACCAAGACACTTCAGATCTTCAAAAGAGTGACTTCTCGCCAGTCATCATTTAGCTGAAAGCTCACCTCTGAGGTCTTTCCTGAGCCCATAGGCCAATCTAGCTCTCCAGCCAGTTGCTGTCACATCACTTTGTGTTGTTTTCTTCCGAGAACATCATTCTCTGAAACCATCTTGATTATCTGCATATTTGTTCATGGTGTGAGTGCCTCCTTCTTCCAGGAATATCAGCTCCTTTAAGTATGTGACAAGGTTGTCTTGTTTCCTGCTGTATTCTCAGCCCCAAGGAGGGGTAGTATACAGTAAATGCAGTATATTGTATTTGCTGAGTGAATGAATAATGGTTGTCTGCAAGCTTCTCTAGGGAAGGATTTAGATGTAAGTAATAAGATGATGATGATGATAGCTATTTTTTGAGCCTGAAGGGTGCACTAAGCTTTGTATCAAGTACTTTTCATGATTATTCTTCATGATTATTCTTCATACCCCAAGGGGTAGGAGCTATTTTTAATCCCTATTGGTCAGATCTAACTGAAGCTTAGATGAGTTATATCACAGAGCTAGTGCTGGCTGCTGGTTTTCAAAATGGGGTCCCTAAGTAGCCACAGCTTCAGCATCACATTGGAACCTTGGAACATCACCGTGTAATCAGAAATATACGTTCTTAGGCCCCACCCCAGACATACTGAGTCAGAAACTCTGCGATGAAGCCCAGCAATCTGATTTTTAACAAACCTTCCGTGTGATTCTGACTCACTAGTGTGAAAAATCTATCATTAAAAGAAAGACGAGGTTGAACCCCCTTTTTTAAAACAGCTTTATTGAGAGAGAATTCATATACTATACACACTTAGGTGAGTACAATCCATTGGTTTTTATTATATTTGCAGGGCTGTGTAACCTCCAAATAGACTTGGTGCAATCACCAAAATAGACTGGGATTAGATTAATAAATTAAAACATTTTTTGTGTCCCCTAAGAGAAACCCCATACCCACTAACAGTCCCCATTCCCTCTCCATTCCCCAGCCACAGCTCTAAACAACCACTGATTAATTTTTTGTCCTTATGTTTTTGCCTATTCTGGACATTTCATACAAATGAGATGATACAAACATATATTAATATGTGATCTTTTGTGATTGGCTTCTTCCACTTTGCACGTGTTCAATGTTCATCAATGTACTCTAGCAGCATATATCCTTTTGATTGACAAATAATATTCCATTTATGGAAACACATTTTCTATGAACACTTTTTAAGGCAAACATATGGGTTGTTTCTACATTTTGCCTGTTATGAATAACACTATGAACATTCGTGTATAAGTTTTTGTGTGGATATAGATTTTCATTTCTCTTGGAACTTCAAATATAACTCCAAATATTATGTATATGTAGAATTGCTGGGTCACGGATCTTATTCTTAAGCACTACACATTTCAGCTGGTGTTAATTATTATTATTAAATCCTCTGCTATTATTAAATAATTACATTATCAGTAACACCAATATTTGTTTATATCTATTAAGTATCTCTGTTGCAAAGCCCTTCACTTGTATTAATACAAATCCTTACCTTAACCCTTTAAGACAGGATCCCTGTTGAACAGGTGAGAGACTGGGGCTCTGGGAGGTTAAGGCAACTTGTCTGAACTCAAACAGCTAACACAAGTAGAGCAGGGATCACAATTCACATTGGCCTGTTTCCTGTGTCCTCTGTGCCCAATGCCATGTTCTGGGCCATACCCTGCCCCAAAGCTTTCAAAACACGCCTATACCCTTCCTTTCTGGCTTTTTCTGGAAGTGAGGCTGGCCTACCATCCCAAGGGTAAGAGCCGCACACTCAGTGCCCATGCTCTCTTCCAGCTGGGGCTGAAGGCCAGGGGAGGGGCTGCCCTCGGAGCTGGAAATAAAGTAGAGGGAGGGTTGGGCTGAGCAGGGCAGGACTGGAAGGTTAGGAGGCTGTGAGCTGGAGGTAAGGAGTTTTATATTCTGGGTTTTTTTGTTTGGATTTGGTTTTGGCTCCTAGAGAACAGGTGAGGTGGGGCTTGGCAGTTTTGTGATTGGGGGTGAGGAGTGAGGCTGGAGCAAGCTGAAGGGGAAAGTGCTAAGTCGGGGCAGAGGGCTTTCACAGTCAGGCTGGAGACTCCTACATTGTCAAAAGGAAAGACTAGGGAGGGGCCTGTGCTCCATATACTCCTTGAGCCCCTTGCTCTGCATCAGGCCCGGTCTGCGCTGGGGTGGGAACAGGAGAACATTTCAGGGTGAGGCACCCAGGGAGAGGTTGGAGGGAGCGTGGCAGAAGCCGACACTAAGGCCCACCTGGCTGGGGGGGAGGAAGTAGCAGGATGGAGGGGAAATTCTGTGAGCGATCACAGAATGCAGTGAAACTCAGGCTTCAAGGCTGCAAAGGTTTAGCCCTGGGCTGGAGGGAGGCACTGCTGGTGGAGGAACTGACTTCAGGAAGGCCTGGATTGGGCAGGCTCAGGAGAGAAGGGCTGGCAGGTCAGCCCAGGGCTGTCGGCTAGAGCTGTGCTGCCCAGGATGGCTGCCAGCAGCCCACAGCCCTGGTGGTTGTATATATCTAAACCAGTTAACATTCAGTAAGATTAAAAATCCAGCTTCTCAGTCATACTAGCCACACTTCAAGTGCTCAATAGCCATGTTAGGGTAGCAGCTCCAGTATTAGAACGGATATAGAACCCACCATGGTAGAAAGTCCCTTTGGCCAGTGGGAAGCCTCAGGAGGGGTTTGGATTGCTCAAGGACCCACTGGAAAGAGCAGGCTTAGTCTGTGGGGTGCCTGGCCTGGGAGGTCTCTGGATGACAGGTGAGGGAAGGTCCCCCGCCCTGTGAGGTGGTGTGACTAGCCTCCTGCCAGCGTAAAGTGGACTCTGTCCCCAAGGACAGAAACTAGCTGAGCAGGGCCTCTTCACTTCGACTTGGGATCCCTGATCAGTGTGACTGGAACCAGGGGTCAGAGAAACATGGAGTGAGTGGTGCTGGGGAGGGAGGCATGGCTGCTGAGGGGGGCTGAGCCTGGGGACTGAGGGGGTCTCCAACTTGGTCATGGTGGTCTACTGGGGTTGGACAGGAGAAGGGCTGGGGGAGGTGTGTATGAGCTGCGAGGGGAAACCAGAGTGGAGGCCTGATGGATGGAGGTGGGGTTGCACTGTTTCAAAAAACAAGAGAGGACTTCCCTGGCATCCATTGTTTAAGACTCCCAACTTCCACTGCAGAGTGGGTGGGGTTCAATTTCTAATCAGGGAACTAAGATCCCGCATGCCCAGTGGGGTAGCCAAAATAACATTAAAAAAAAAAAAAAGACAAGAGAGAGAGAAGCCGCTCATCCCTTGCAATGGGCTATCTCTGCTTGCTTTCCAGGCCCAACACTATCCAGCTGACAAGGATGGAATACGCCATGAAGTCCCTCAGCCTTCTCTACCCTAAGTCCCTCTCCAGGTGAGGAAAGCCAGCTGGGGAAGAGAAGGGGAGCTAACATGCTCAGTAGGGCAGACGTTCTGCAACCTCGATGGCCATGTAAGTCACCTTGGCATCTTGTTCAAATGCGGATGCTGATTCAGGAGGTCTGGAGTGGGATCCTTCCACAATTCCCCAGGAGATATTAAGGCTGCTGCCTTCTCCCAATCCTCATATCACACCCTAAGTAGAAACAGGGAGACACTGCTTGAGATTTTGATTCTTAATCTCACTTAAAATTCCCAACTTTGAGAAGTGGGGATTATTTTGCCAGATTAATAGGCAGGGAAACTGAGGCACAGGGTGGGCGCTCTCTTGGAGCAAATGTGTAGTGAAGCCAAGATTTGAATTTGGGTCTGCCTGACTCCAAAACCTAGGTTCCCTGCAGTCCTTTGGTTCTACATTGTGTATCTCAGTTCAAAACTCTCTTATACTGACCTCAGCTTTGCCATTTCATCTCACATTACAGATGATAAGAAGGAGGCAGAGAGAGGAAAGTGGTAATTAGGCAGAGGTTGGGCCATCTTCTGTCACTGGCTACTTGTCATGATCTAAGACCCGGCAGCATCAATGTCACTTGGGAACTCATTACATATGTAACATCGCAGACCTCACCCAGACCTACTGAATCAGAGCCTGCATTTTAACAAGATCCCCAGGGGACATATGTGTCCACTAAAGTTTAAGATGCACTGATCCAGTAGGCTTTTAAGGAAGACTATGCAAAGCAGACTGGGTGGATGGTAGGGGAAGAGGAGCATCCTGAGCTGAGCCTAGAGAACTGGGGAGTGAGTTACCCTGTGGTGGTGTGAGAGCTGGAAGGCAGCATCATGCTGATGCTCCATATGGCTCCCAGGTACACGGCAGTGAGCACTTCGGTGGTGACCCAGCAGCAGCTGTCGGAGCCCAGTGCAGAGGCCCCCAGGGCCCGGCCCTGCAGAGTAACCACTGCTGACCGGAGTGTGAGGAAGGGCATCATGGTGCACAGTCTTGAGGACCTCCATGTCAAGGTAGGGATGGGCCTGCCTTCGCACAGCTCACCATGGGGACCTTGGTTGAGAGCTGGCCCTGACAGCTGCCTCTGGCCTTGGTATCATGAGGTAGGACTTCAGTAGGGATGGAGTTCATAAGAAAAATATGCTCTGAAAAATACCTCTGGCCTATTGTTAGTATCAGATGATAATGTACTGCCACCCTCCTATCACCAGACAGACAAGACTCCAGACGGGCACCACCAGCCTATTGAAGTTGCCATCAGAAAGGAAATCTTGGACTTCCCTGGTGGTCCAGTGGTTAAGACTGTGCTTCCAATGCAGGGGGCCTGGGTTCAATCCCTGGAGGGGGAAAGATCCCACATGCCCCTTGGTGTGGAGAAAAAGAACTTTTTTAAATTGAAAAAAAAACAAAAAACAAAAAACTATTGATCAGTAAGGTTCCAGAGAGGAAACCAAGGACACATAATACTTGTGGGTGGGAGTCACAGTGGCAAGAATGACACCCTTCCCCATTTCCATGCTCCCCCTCCACTTGGTTGGGAGTAACTTGTCCTAGTCATTCCTTCTTTTATTTTAAAAAAAATTATTTACTTATTCACTTTTGGCTGTGCTGGATTGTCGTTGCTGTGCAGGGGTTTCTCTAATTGAGGCAAGCAGGAGTTACTCACTAGCTGTGATGTGCAGGCTTCTCATTGTCATGGCTTCTCTTGTTGCAGAGCATGGGCTCTAGGGTGCTTGGGCTTCAGCAGCTGCGGCACATGGGCTCAGTATTTGCAGTTTCCAGGCTCAAGAGCTGAGGCTTGATAGTTGTGGTGCATGGGCTTAGTTGTTCCACAGCATGTGGGATCTTCCCGGACCAAGGATCAAACTTGTGCCTCCTGCACTGGCAGGCGGATTCTTTACCACTGAGTCACCAGGGAAGCCCCTAATCGTTCCTTCTTATAGAGACACCTTTCCTTCTTAAAGTCATATTAGGATTAGGGCCCACTCTAATGCCTCACTTTAATGTAATTACTTCTGTAAAGACTCTATCTCCAATTATAGTCACATTCTGAGGTACTGGGATTAGGACTTCAATATATGAAATTCACAGGGATACCATTTAGCCCATAATACATACAAATCAAGTGAATATAACTGAAGGTCCAGAAATAAATCCATGTATCTGTGGTCAATTGATTTTTGACAGAATGCCAAGGTTATTCCATGGAGAAAAGGTAGTCTTTTCAACAAATGGTGCCGAGTCAATGGGCTATGCAAATGCCAAAGAACTGAGTTGGATCCCTCCCTCATATTATGTATAAAATTAATTCAAAGTGGATCAAACACCTAAATGCAGAGCTAAAACTATAAAATCCTTAGAAGAAATCATAGGAATCTTAGATATGGCACCAAACCTCAAAGCAACCAAAGGGAAAAAGTTGGACTTAATCAATATTAAGAACTTTTGTGCATCAAAGGGCACTAACAAAAAAATGAAAAGATAATCCACAGAATGGGTGAAAATATTTGCAAATCACATATCTGATTAAGGGTCTAGTATCAAGAATATATATAAAGAACTCTTAAAAGAGGATCTACTTGAAAATGGGCAAAAAATCAGAATAGATGTTTTTCCAAAGAAGATGTACAAATGGCTAATAACACATGAAAAGATGCTCAACATCCTTAGTCATTAGGAAAATGCAAATAAAAAACACTTCATAACATTAGAATGGCTAAAATGAAGACAGACAATACCAAGTGTTGATAGGGATGTGGAGAAGTTGCTAGTGAGAATATTAGATCATGCAACTGCTTTGAAAAACATGTTGGTAGTTCTCTAAGAAGAGTAAACATAGAGTTATTACATGACCCAGAACTTCCAACGCTAGGTATATATCCAGGAAAATTGAGAAGATATGTCACACAAAAATGTGTACATGAAGGTGCAAAGCACCATTATTTATGATACTCAAAAGTAGAAACAACCTCTATGTTCATCAACTGAAGAATGGATTAAAAATGTAGCATATTTATTTAGTGGAATATTATTCAGCCATAAAAAAGTAAATGATCATGCTGAAACACAGATTAACTTTGAAAACTTGCTAAGTGAAAGAAGCCATTTATATGAAATGTCCAGAACAGACAGATCCATAGAGAGAGAAAGAAGAGGAGAAGCTGCCAAGGGTGAGGAAATGAGGAGTAACAGTTAATGGGTACTAGGTTTCTCTTTGAATAAAAATGGGATTGAAAATGTTTTGAAATTAGATAGTGGTGATAGCTGCAGAATTTTGTGAATACAGAAAAACCACTGGATTGTGTACTTTTCAAAGAGTGAGTTTTATAACATGTGAATTATATCTCAATTAAAAGTTATATATGTGACTCCCATTATATTTTTATTGGACAGCACTATTCTAGAATATTAGCCATGAAGTCAGATAAGGAATACCATGACATAGGTTCTTTGGATGGTGACCCCACAGCAAGAGCCCTGGGTTTCAGTCCCATCCCATAAAACCCAGCCCACTCATTCTGTCCCTGACAGCTGGTTTGGGTCTTCCCCAAACCAGCTCTGTGGCTACATAGGACGGCAAGAGCATCACTTACCTTATTCTCCAGGTCCGGGATACCCTGATGCTGGCGTACAAGCCTTTCTTCCTGGTGCTGGAGGAAGATGGCACAACTGTAGAGACAGAAGAGTATTTCCAATCCCTGGCAGATGACACCGTATTCATGGTCCTCCACAAGGGACAGAAATGGCAGCCCCCATCAGAACAGGTGATATCCCACCTGTGTGGGAGAATATTGGGAGCTTAGGAGAAATCCTTGAGGGATGCCAACCACATGCTTGTCTTGATGCAGAGCACTAGGTACCAGCTCGCCCTCTCCCACAAGCCTGCCAAGATCGATGTGGCCCGAGTAACTTTCGACCTATACAAGGTGAACCCACAGGACTTCATTGGCTGCCTGAACGTGAAGGCAACTCTCTATGGCACATACTCCGTCTCCTATGATCTCCACTGCTCCGGGGCCAAGCGCATCATGAAGTGAGTGAACTGGGATTAGCTGGGGCTGGGGTGGGTACACAGCAATGGGAGCCGCCCTAGCTTCTCCCACGCACCCTCAGCCTTCTGGGAGCCTGGGACTGGTGTTGATGCTGACAAACCACGACAGTCAGCATTTGTCTAGGACTTCATGGCTGCAGTCATGTTTTAGTTTATAGCAGTGTATACCAAAGGGATTCATACAATCCTGCTGGTGGAATCTGGATACACTTAGCTTTCCTCATCACCTTCCACTATAACAACTAATTATTTTTCAGCTAAAGTAGTAACTTTTCCTAAGAAATCTTCTAATCAACTTTTAAAAAGTGAACGTGTCAATAATCTTACTGAACCCAATTAAGGAGAGAACCAGCAAGAAGTTACAATCAGTTCAAAATCCTACCCATGTATAGATTCATTAAGAATGCTGAGCTAAATTTATAAATACAAACCTGGATTTAGCCATGGGTGTGGAAGGGATGAACTAACTGTCCTTCCATAGATCAGAATTAATCTGCAGTTTGTAGGTAATAGTCATTTATATTTCTAATAAACTTCAAAAAAATCTTCTTACTTTACTTTTGAAAGTCTAATCAAGTATTGAAGGAAGCATGGGACGATGTTATTAAAGTACAGTTATGGTGGTAGTTCCCAAATTCAGTTGCTCCAAAGTGGTGCTCTAGAGAACTCTTACCCCATTAAGCAAATGTAGCCAACTAGTTCAAAACCACAAAGCTGGCCTCTTGCCAGTTAGTTGTGACAGATGCCACTTATCCCCAGTTGCTTCATTTAGTGTTTACTGAGCAGTCTCTAAGTGCCTGACCCTATGCTATGAGCTAGAGACGCAGGGATAAACAAGATGTCAGAGCAAACTCCCAGAGGGCAAGAATTTTTGTAGCCTCCAGTTCCTTGGCGAATGCTGTATCAGCTGGTAACACAGCAATAATTCAAATAATGGGAGAAGCAATGAAGATACATATGAATCGTCATTCACAGTGGGCTGCTGAGAAATCCTACTCTGGATCTCCAGAAGGAATGAGGCTAGAGCATACCAGACCTTCTTGGCTTTCCGAGTTTCTTCTCTGCATTTCCAGTCTCCACATGAGGGACCTGAGGCTGTGGTCTGCCTGCCAGAGACGACACTCAGCGGCGGGCTCAGGCCTGGTTCTGTGGCAAGAAGTTCCATTTTCTTCCTGTCCTGTATCGTCTTCCCTCTTGATCTGGGCTTGTTGCCAACAGACTGCAGGTTGCAAAATCTAGAGCAAGAAGTTTCCGTCTTTAAACTCGGTCCATCTAGGGGAAGTGGGACTCTGACCTAAACACAGTAGGCGTATTGGTACCGAAAAACAAGAACGATAGCAAGCTGGAATCTCTGGAACGGTTTAGGGGTGTCAGCAAGTGTTTTTTTCTTTAATGGTGGTAAAATATACATACCATAAAGTTTACCATTTTAACCACTTTTTTTTAAAGTATAAAATTCAGTGACATTAAGTCAGTTCAGTTCAGTTCAGTCGCTCAGTCGTGTCCGACACTTTGCGACCCCATGAATCGCAGCACGCCAGGCCTCCCTGTCCATCACCAACTCCCGGAGTTCACCCAGACTCACATCCATCGAGTCAGTGATGCCATCCAGCCATCTCATCCTCTGTCGTCCCCTTCTCCTCCTGCCCCCAATCCCTCCCAGCATCAGAGTCTTTTCCAATGAGACAAGTCTTCGCGTGAGGTGGCCAAAGTACTGGAGTTTCAGCTTTAGCATCATTCCTTCCAAAGAAATCCCAGGGCTGATCTCCTTCAGAATGGACTGGTTGGATCTCCGTGCAGTCCAAGGGACTCTCAAGAGTCTTCTCCAACACCACAGTTCAAAAGCATCAATTGTTCGGTGCTCAGCCTTCTTCACAGTCCAACTCTCACATCCATACGTGACCACTGGAAAAACCATAGCCTTGACTAGATGGACCTTTGTTGGCAAAGTGATGTCTCTGCTTTCATAATATTGTGCAATGGTCACTTGTACATACATTTCCAGAACTTTTCATCATCCCAAACTATAACTCTGTACCCATTAAATACTAACTCTCTACTTACCCTGCCCAGCCATACTTAGCTCTGTTCTCCTGTCTCTGTTAATTTTCTTATTCTAGGTAACTCATGTAAGTGGGATCATACAATACTTGCCCTTTGGTGTCTGGCTTATTTCACTTAGCATCATGTTTTCAAAGTCCATATTGTAGCACGTGTCAGAATTTCATTCCTATCTATGTCCAGACGGCTAGTTTGAAGCCTCAGATCTCTAATCTGAGAAATAGGTATTCTTCTCAGGTACAGCCTTTAAATTTCTGAAGGATTTTCAGGTACAGATGTTCATGGTTTGAACTTTCCGTCCCACTCCACCTCAATCATAAGTTCATTTATTGAATGAAGGTTAACAGAAGACAGATTTTAATATCAGCCAGTAAGAATTCATTTTCCTTTTGTTTTCTTCTCCCCGCTAGGACTAGACACCCGTATGACCCTCTTTCAAACAGATTTGGATAAGAATTTGGTTAGTCAAACAATCAACCACCTAGTCTTGACCCCATGTCTCCCCTGTTCTTCTACACATCAGGCCCTGTATTAAATGATTTATATTATTTCAACCTCCTTAGCCCTGTGTGCGATCAAAGTGGTGTGACACAGACGAGGGTGCTGCAGCTCAGAGCTATAGCAGTTTGCCAAGCTTGTCACAGCTAATGAGACTGGATGAGAACTCAAGCCTGTGTGACTGGGGTTCTGCTCTCAGTGCACTACAGCACCAGGCAGGGAGATCTTCACATCCAGCACTCTGAAAACTACCTAGATTGCAAACGTCTTGGTAACACTTCCGTCTAGAACAGAGGTGGTGAATGGGCAGAGTCATGTGACGCAGATCCATCTGGCTGATCCAAAGTTATCAACAGTATTAGAAAGACTAAAGGAGCTTGAATTTTGCAGAATACGCAGACATCTCAGTTAAGGCAGACCCTGTCCCATCTGCTGAGGGAAGGCAACATCTGTTCCATTTGCACCTCACTCTACAGTTTATGAAACGGAGCCTGGGGGAGCAGGCATTTAGAAGAGGTAGGAAGGGGTTTTCTTGGTGTTTTGACCCTAATGCCTTCACATTCCACCCAGGGAAGCTCTCCGCTGGGCCCTCTTCAGCATGCGGGCCACAGGCCACATGCTGCTCGGCACCTCCTGTTACCTGCAGCAGCTCCTGGATGCCACAGAGCGGGGACAGCCCCCCAAGAGCAAAGCCGCATCCCTCATCCCAACCAGTCTGAAGATGCTGCAGTGAAAGCCCAGCCAAGGACCAGACTGGGGAGCCCGTGCTCAGCCAGTAGCACCCACAAGCGTGGCAGCTAGAGAGCTTCTTACCTTCCTACATCTCCCTCAGCTCTAGGGGACCATGAATGAGGAAGTGGGGGGAAGGGCCTGAAACCTGGGTTGGGCCAGCCGAAAGAGAACGGAGGGCTCTTGGCCTGGCCTGGCTCCTTCCTGCCCCAAGTAGCTTAGCGGACTAAGACTAGTCACCAGCAGGCAATGGCAGGAAGGCTGCCCCTCAGCAAGCTGTCTTCATGTGCTACACTTTCATTACACTGCCTGCCTCCCGGCCTCCCATCCCAAATGCTCCTGAGTGAACCATCAACCCACTGCTGTAAGATATTAGAGAGGTCACAATAAACTATATATGCTGATACTTTTTCTGTGCTTCTGTTCTTTGCAAGGTCAGAGTAGGGTTCTGTCTGGAAAGGTCTAAGGGAAGAGAGAACTCTGTTGTCAAACCATTCTCCATAATGTGGGGTTATAGGAAACAAAAACCAAATCGCAGTTAATTCTGAAACTAGTGCTAGACTTAAGTAGACTGTGTAAGCAAGATGGTGAGTGACAGTTTCCAAACAAATGTGCCTACCAGAGGACTTTGATTGGGAACAACCAAAGACCTAGAATTGCCAAAGCAATAAAAGAATAAAGTCTGGAGGCATAACCCTCCCAGACTTCAGACAATGCCACAAAGCTACAGTAATCAAAACAGCACAGCACTGGCACAAAAACAGACACAGGGATCAATGGAACAGAATAAAAAGCCCAGAAATAAACCTGCACACCTACAGTCAATTAATCCTTAACAAAGGAAGTAAGAATATACAATGGAGAAAAGACTGTGTCTTCATTAAGTGGTGCTAGGAAAACTAGACAGCTCCATGTAAAACAAAATTCGAGCATTCTCTAATACTATACCCAAAAGTCAACTCAAAGTGGATTAAAGACCTAAATATAAGACTGGACATTATAAAACTTCTAGAGGAGAACATAGGCAGGACACTCCTTGACATAAAACACAGCAATATTTTCTTTGGATCTATCTCCTAGAGTAACAAAAATAAAAGCAAAAATAAACAAATGGGACCTAATTAAACTCAAAAGCTTTTGCACAGTAAAGGAAACAATAAACAAAATGAAAAGACAACCTCTGGAATGGGAGAAAATATTTGCAAACAATGAGGCCAACAAAGGCTTAATCTCCAAAATATACAAACAGTTCATACAGCTCAATATAAAAAAAAATAAAAAATTGAGAAGATCTAAACAAATATTTCTCCAAAGAAGTCATACATATGGCGAATAGGCACATGAAAAGATGCTCAACATCGCTAACTATTAGAGAAATGCAAATCAAAACTACAGTGAGGTATCACCTCACACCAATCAGAACAGCCATCATCAAAAAGTTTACAAATATAAATGCTGGAGAGAGTATGGAGAAAAGGGAACCCTCCTACACTGTTGGTGGGAATGTAAATTGTGCAGCCATTATGGAGAAAGGTATGGAGGTTTCCTTTCTAAGGGATTCCCAGGGTTCGATTCCTGGGTCAGGAAGATCCGCTGGAGAAGGGATAGGCTACCCACTCCAGTATTTTTGGGCTTCCCTTGTGGCTCAGCTGATAAATAATCTGCCTGCAATGCCGGAGTCCTGGGTTTGATCCCTGGATTGGGAAGATCCTCTGGAGAAGGCAAAGGCTATCCACTCCAGTATTCTGGCTTGGAGAATTCCATGGACTGTATAGTTCATGGGGTCGCAAAGAGCTGGACACGACTGAGCAACTTTCACTTCACTTCACTTTAAAAAACTAAAAATAAAGTTACCGTATCATCCAGCAATCCCACTTGGGCATATATCTGGAAAAGATAGAAAATTTGAAAAGATACATGTACCCCTATGTTCATAACAGCACTGTTTACAATAGCCAAGGGATGGAGGCAACCTAAGTAACCATCAGTAGATGAATGGATAAAGATGTGGTATATACATAAAATGGAATACTACTCGGCCATACAAAAGAATGAAATAATGCCATTTGTAGCCACATGGATGGACCTAGAGATTACCATACTAAGTGAAGTAAATCAGACAGAGAAAAACAAATATTATGATATCACTTATATGTGAAATCTAAAAACATAATATAAATGAACTTATTTACAAAACAGAAACAGATCTACAGGCATGGAAAACACACTTATGGACTTGCCTGGTGATCCAGGGGTTAAGGATCCGCCTGCCAATGCAGGGGACAAGGCCTGGAATCTGGTTCAGGAAGATTCCACAGGCTAGGGGCAACTAAGCCCCTGTGCCACAACTACTGAGCCAGCCCTCTAGAGACCAAGAGCTGAAACTACTGAGCCAGGGCACCCTCCAGCCTGTGCCCTGCAACAAGAGAAGCCACCGCAGTCAGAACACCTTGCACTGCAACTAGAGAAAGACGGCACACAGCAACAAAGACCCAGTGTAGCCAAAAAGAAATAAATGACATTTTAAAAAAGAAAACCCATTTACGGTTAAGGTAAAGGCGGGAAGGGATAAATGCAAAGTTTGGGATTAACAGATACTTATATACAGATATATAAAATAGATAAATGACAAGGTCCTACTGCACAGGGAACTATATTCAATATCTTGTAATAATATACAATGGAAAAGAATCCGATATATATATATATATATTAGATATGTATTCTTCAAAATATATATAATTGAATAATTTTGCTATACAGCAGAATCTAACAAACACTGTAAATCAACTATGTGCTTGTGCTCAATCGTGTCCAAATCTTTGTGATCCTGTGGGCCCTAGAGGGCCCCCAGGCTCCTCTGTCCATGGAATTTTCCAGGTGTGAATACTGGAGTGGGTGGCCATTTCCTGCTCCAGGAGATCTTTCCCACTCAGGGATAAAAGTCTTGTCTCCTGCATTGGCAACCAGATTCTTTACCACTGAGCCACCTGGAAATCAACTATACTTCAAGTTTGAAAAAAAAAATTTAAAAAGAAGGGCTTTGATTGGGAGGGTGGGATGAAGGTACTCTTCTAATTTCTCAATGTTACATTTTATTACAATCTTTTAAGTGTGTAAGTGGGACAGGACTAGTCAAGCTGCAATGCAACTCTCCATCGAAGCCTTCCCTACCTTGCTAGACAGTTTTTCTTTCATGTTCAGAACGCTCAATCTTAGGATTTCAAAATGCACTCTTGGGCAGCCACAAAGTATTAATTTCTCAAGTGTAAGCTGGTGTTTTTCAGTATTGGGAAACTCAAACAAGACAAGCATGAAAGACTAGGTTTGTAGGTGAATGTGCTTTAGTCTGTGTTTCTCAGACACAGTATTTAGTATTAAATACTAAGACAAAGGCCTATGTTACCAAAGTTAAAGTGTAAAGGGTTATTTCTGGCAGCTGACCCATTCCCTGAAGCCAACCCATACCTTGCAGCCATGTGTAGGAGAAGCTGCCAGAGCTAGCAAAGAACATTTCTATTCTGGGCTTTCCTGCTCTTGCATTTATGGTAGGAGGCTGGCTCAGTGCTGTCCTGGGTCCATGGGGTGGGCCTTTGGCATGAGGCATGATGTTTACATCAGCACAGAAACCATTCCCTTTCGACTCTTGCTGAGGCTGTGGCCTCCCTGCTCTTCTTGTGAAGTTAATCATAAACTGAGTTGGGCTGGGGATGGCTAAAGTTTGAAATTTGTCCCAACTTACCTTCCTCCTGACAATCTGAGTTTCACATATGAGTCTTAAATGGCTGATCACTGTTTCTTTGCACTGAGCCCTCTCAGCCTAGAGAAAATTAGGTTTCTTTCTTTCCTTCTGGAAGCTTGGAGATTAACAGAGTCACATCAGTTTTAGGCAGTGAACAGTAGAGGGCAGACTTTGATGAGGCTGGGGCGTGTGGAGGGAAAATTCCAAAGAGCAAGGGAGCTCAAGCCTCAAGCAGGGCCAGGGGCCAGTCCAAGTGGGGGAAGTGCCCTTCCTGGGGCCAAGCTGGGCCAGTGGAGGAGAGGTCTGCTGTTGGCAAAGTAGTTGTGTCCTGTCCCTCTGTCTTTATTCAGGCTGAAAATTATGAATGCACAGGAGATCTTTCAGAAGAGAGGTTCTAAAATACCATAGGGCCTTTTGACACTAAAATAAAATACCGTAGGGCCTTTTGACACAGCACACTCATGTCTGAGCCCCAAACAAGATATCCGTGATCCCAAACTTGCATCCTTGCTAAATTTCTTGTCTGTCTGAATTTGTGCAGATTTATTTAAAAATTGACTATTTAGGAACTTCCCCAGCAGTCCGGTGGTTAAAAGACTCCACACTTCCACTGCAATGGGGTGTGTTTGATCCCTGCTCAGGGAACTAAGATCCTTCATTCCGTAGTGCCAAAGGAAAAAAAAAAGAAAACTTCTTGAACTGAATGAAAATGAAAATACAACACATCAACTTAAAAATTATTTTTAAAAATTGACTACTTAAATCTTTGAATTTAAAAAATTAAGTTTCTTGAGGCATAATTTACAGACAATAAAATCTACCCTTTTAAGGTATATAGTTCAGTAAGTTTTTGGCAGATTCATACAGATATGTAATCATTGTATACCAAAAAGTTCCCTTATGCCCATTTTTAGTAGATTCTCATTCCCTCACCCACTCCAGCCCTTGTCATTGTCAACCACTGACTTTCCCAAAAGGTCATGTAACTAAAATCAGTCTTTTAAAATCTTTTACTTCTACTTATTTTTATTATTTAATTTTTTTTTGTTTTATGAATCATAGTCGTTTATATTTTGGCTTAGTTTTTTTTGTTTTTGTTTTGGCTGCGTGCCCTGGCATGAGGGATCTTAGTTGCCTCTTTGTTAATCTGTTTCCATTCACAGATGCCAAGGCATAGCATAGAGTTAGCATTCAAAACATGTTGAATGGGTGAATTTATGTCCTTATGCATCTAATCACAGGACAATTTGTTTACAGTTTTGAGATTTATTTTTACCTTTATAAATAATGCTGTAGAGAACCTGTTTCTGCCTTTGGCCTTTTTTTTTTCCCTTTTGGATTATGCACCAGGCTGTATTCTTTGAAGCAGGTTCACGGGACAAATGAGTGTGGATTTTGTTTTTTCCAATTTGCCTTATAAAATTGTGCACAGGGGCGGTTTTTTGTTTTTGTTTTTTTTTTTTAAGTCAAAAGACTCCAAAGAATTGCAGTGAGGAGCAGAAAACCTGACTTTGTCCTAACACCGGTCCTCTGACCTGCAGTAAATACCTCCTCGGCTCTGTGCTTCGGTTTCCTCAAAATCACAGACCGTGAACTTCTGCATTTCCTTCCGGGGCAAAAGCAAAGCTCCGCTTTCTCACCACTCGGAGCCTCGCTATTCAGATTGACAGTCAATCTGACCAATCAGCGTGCTGTGGTAGATCCCGGGGCAGTCCTTCCGGACACAAGCGCGTGTCTTCGTTCCGGAGATGGGTGGCTGGCGGGTTTTGGGTCAGGCCTCGGGTGGCTGGCGGCGGGGTCTGGGGATCCGTGCAACGTCCACAGCCGCAGGCTTTGGCACCAAGGCCCGGTGATTACACAACCCCCGCCCCGCTTTGTATAGAGGGAGGAGACTGGGGCCGGGGGAGGGTGTGTGCGGGATCTGGAGTTAGGTAGATATGGGTTCTAATTCATCTCTGCTGTGTGACCCTAAACTAGTCGTAGACCTCTCTGAGCCTCAGTTCTCTCTTCTGTACATTGGGGCCAGTAGAACCTGAGATTTCGGGAAGCTCAATCCAGGCTTCCTGAAGCATTCATAAGAAGCCGCAGGGTTTGGGAAGATGGGTGTGGAGATAAGAATGGGCAGCACCTCTGGAAGCAGTAATTCCCCTGTTGTTTACAAAACCGTTCCCAGGCATCAGCTGCAACGTCGAGGCGCCAGCAAACCGTCGGATCCCCCGGGTGACCAGCCTTTCCCAGGACTGCTGAGACCGGGGACCTTCAGTCGGGAAGAACTGGTCGATGTATTGAGGGCGGCTGTGGTGGACCGTAAAGGTGAGGGGTGGGAGGGACAGGTGCCGAGAGACCCGGAAGGGGAGGAGTCTTCACCCGAGCCTTCTGAGGATCTGGTTCGGTACTTTACGAAAACCTGTGAGGTCAAATCCTGGTTCTCCCACTCACGAACCTCACTAGCTGCGACCAGCCACGTACTCTCTGCCTCAGCATCATGGGATGCAGCTGTGGAGAGCGAGAGTGTAAATAACCAGAGAGCTTTGCACTAGTAGGCTCTCATTAAAGTGTTAATATATTGAGGGACAAAACGGGCTTTGGAGTCATATCTAGCTCTGTAATCAGCTTGCTGTGTGGCTTTAGGAAAATAACAATGTCTCTGTGCCTCAGTCTCCAGTGACTTACGAATTTTCTCAGCTATTTATTGAGCACAGGTTGTGTTCCAGGCACTGCTCTAGAACATAGCTGTCCAGTGCTGAACAAAATAAATATGGTTCCTGCCTTCATGGAGCCAACATTTCAGTGGGAGAAAATGATTAACTAGAAAATAAATGAAAAAAGTACTTACTAGTGATCAGTACTGTTAATAAAACAGCAGTGGTAAGGATCTGCAAGAAAGGAGCAGACATCAGATTGGAGACTCAGGCCTCTTTGTGATGATCACATTTGATGATGTGATGATGATATAAGGAGCAAGCCACGTGAAAATCTGAGACATGGAAAGCAACAGGTGCAAAGGTCCTGAGGTTGAGGCAGCAAGCTGAGCATATGCAAGGTTCAGAAAGAAGTTCATTTCAGGGAGTGGTTGATAACTCCTGTATGAGAGTTGTACTGGGACCACATGATAATACGAATTGAGAAAGTCTTTGTAAACTGTTTTTGCTGTTGCTCACGTTTATCTATTACATGTTTCAGGACCTCTGGTGACATTGAACAAGCCACAGGGTCTGCCAGTGACAGGTATGGGCAGGGAAAAGAGATGCAGTGAAAGGGGTTTTGGTATGTGTGAGAGCAGACAATATCAAAGAGAAGGGATGTTGCCTCTGAGAGCAACTTGTACTCTTCCTTTTTTTTTCACCTAGGAAAACCAGGAGAGCTGACGTTGTTGTCAGTGCTGCCAGAACTGAGCCGGTCCCTGGGGCTCGGGGAGCAGGAGGTCCAGGTTGTCCGAGCATCTGGGAAGTAAGTGGTGGAGGTGATAGAAAGGTAGGAAGATAAGCATCTATTTGGGATGGGGGCAGAGCCACTTAGGAATAAACATTTTCCACTGGCTGCTTTGGGATCACAGAGGAAGGAAACAAGGAAAAAGAGGAGGAAGTGGACAGATCTGGGTTCAAATCTTTATGCACAAACTGATCTTAGGTGTCACTGAGCCTTAGTTTCTTTAATCATAAAACAGCTCAGTGTATAGTCACTTCTCCAGGCCAGTATTGTTAACTGATCTGTGATACTCTTTCCTCATAGCCATCGGTAGAGATGGTGCTTGAGATGAGATGTTTCTGCAATTCCACAAACTCATAAGCTTGTTTGTGGGGAATTGAGCCATTCCCTTCTCCAAGGGATCTTCCCAACCCAGGAATCAGACCCAGATCTCTGACATTACAGGCAGATTCTTTACCATCTGAGCCACCAGGGAAGCCCATTTAATAGCAAATATATGTGAAATTCCTAGTAGAGTGCCTACTGGTAGACAGTCAGCAGTTGGTGGTAATTGTTATGATGTTTGGCTCTGAGCTCCCTGGGAGCCAGAGCAAAATGAGAAACACGTTTAAGCTATGTACTCTTTATTATCAAACACGGGGAAGACTTACTTGTTTCTCAGGAGGAGGTCTGCGTTGTAGTCCAGATGTTACTCCTTGGCCTTCAGCAGGTCCGTGTTTCTTCCTCAGGGTCTCCTTCTTTTGCCGGTGGTCCCAGGGGATTTTAACTTCTGTGATTTGTCTCCTTTCTCCAGGGAGGCCTCGGGCCTTGTGCTCCTCTCCAGTTGTCCCCAGACGGCAAGCCGCCTCCAGAAGTTCTTCACTCACTCACGGAGAGCCAGGAAACCCACAGCCACGTACTGGTGAGAAGGGCTGGGAGGCTCCAGGGCAGCGGGGAGGTCCCAGCAAACAACTCTGTGACCTCCTCCTGCCTCTTTCTCAGTGCTGTCACTGATGGGATCCCAGTTACTTCTGAAGGGAAGATACAAGCAGCTCTGAAACTGGAACACATTGATGGGGTCAATCTCGTGAGTCAGGGCCTGGGTGGGGAAGACGGGACCCTCAGACATACCCCTCAAGAAGAGTCAAGGGTATAGATATGGGGTGGCTGGTCCTTCATTCCCCTAAAACAGGTGAGTGACCACGGCCTATACTGTGGCCCTTGTCCTCGGTCTGGTGGGAACAGGGAGGGTTTGGGGGCAGCTCCCAGGTGTGTGTGAAGCTTGTTCACCCTTGGGGGCTGACACCACAGGTTGTTCCAGTGCAGTCCCCATCCCGAAAGGACATCATGGAAGGTGTCAAGAGGACCCTTAGCCACTTCCGTGTGGTTGCCACGGGCTCTGGCTGTGCCCTGGTCCAGCTGCAGCCACTGACAGGTGGGTCTGGAGCCCCAGCTAGACTTGACAAACTGTATTTGGTTGGGGAGGCAGGGAATGGGAGGAAGGTGGTAGTTTCACTGGCGGCCTGGGGAGTCTTTGATGGACTGTAAGGGTGTATGTGACCAGCTCCACCTGGAGGGGGCAGTGCTTCTCCTGTCAGTCTGATGGTCACCCCTTTGCAACTCACCTATTTTTTTTCTTACTGCTCTCAGCATCTCTTTACCTTCGATGTTCTCTAGTTTCACTGTGATGAATCAAGGTGTGTGGGTTTAGTTTTATTTCTCAGGATTCAGTGTGTTTGCTGAATCTGAAGATTAACCTGTTTAATCCATCCTGAAAAGTTCTTCAAATATTGTGCCTCTTGCATCCTTCCTTTTGAATGCCTGATAGCATCTGAGTTTCTCATTCACCTGCTATGTCTCAACTTTTCTAACACATTTTTCACATCTTTATCTTTGCCGCATTCTGGGTAATCTTCAGACGTACCTTCCAGCTGAGTAATTTTCTCTTCAGTTGGATCTAACCTGCTAGTTTAACCTACCCATTGATTGTATTGTTTACATCTACAAATTCAAGGTTGGTTGTTTTACAAATACAGATGGCCTTTAAAAAAAAATAAGGCATCTGTTTTTTTCTTTCACATCAAACTTTTTAATTTGCATAATGCTTTTAACAAAAATAGCTTCCCCCCAAAAATTTTAAAACACTTATTTACAATCTTTGGTCTTCAAAAGCTGTGAGTGTTCCTATCCAACAGTCAAGCAGCCAGGGCTGCCCATGTGCAAGTAGCTCTGTTACAGAGCAGCCCATATTCTCTCTGCTGAGGTGTGGGCCCTGGCAGGACTGCACCCAGCAAGGGAGCAGTGCTTTCCTCCAGTCCACACGAAGGCCAAGTCAGCCTGAAAATCGTGACTCAGTCCTGCCAACTGCAAGGTAAATGAACTTTTATAATACTTCTGAAAAAAAAAAAAGAATACTTCTAGACTTGTTGCCTGCATTTTTTTTTAAGATTTCTTTTAGTTTTTGGCTGCGGTGGGTCTTGTTGCTGCGCGTGGGCTTCTCCTGTTGCGCAGTGAGGGCTTCTCTGTTGTGGTGGTCGAGTCTCGTTACGGTGGCTTCTCGTTGTAGAGCATGCGCTCTAGTTGTAGCTCAGTAGTTGTGACACACGGGCTTAGTTGCTCTGCGCATGTGGGATCTTCCCTGACCAGGAAGCTGTGTCCATTGCATTGCAAGGCAGATTCTTAACCACTGGACCACCAGGGAAGCCCTTGCCTGCGTTTTTTAACCAATGTTTTACTCATTCTTATTAAATCAGTTTTTTTTTTCTGGCTGCATGGCATGGCTTGAGAGATAGTTCCCTGACCAGGAATTACTGGGCCCACAGAAATGGAAGAGCAGAGTCCTAACCACTAGACCACCAGGGAACTCCCAAAGTCCTAACATTTTTGTCTAGACTTCAATAAAACTAATGAGAACAGTATTCAAACCCAATAAAGCATGATGCTAAAATCTCAGATCTCAAAGGATATTCAAGTTATTATACTTCTAACCACCTTTACTGCACATACCGTGGACCACCACCCTGCCTTTCTGATTTAAAGTTTTGTCTGCTCACCAATTGCTGTGGTCCATCCTGTGGTTTTATTTTTCACACCAGTAAGTAAAGGTGACCAACAGCCACTGATTCAAGTTTTTCTAAGAATTATATGACCTGGTCGGTCTTCAGATTGCTTCGCACCTTCTCTTGCTGATCTGTCAGCTTTTTCTTTACCTATAAATCCCAAATGGCCAAGAACACACATCAACTGACGGTCCATGCTCTGGGCAAGCCTCTTTGTTGATCACCTCCTTCCCTGTGCTTGTCGTCCATCCATTCTCCTAGCCTTGAACCCAATTAGTGATGGCATCTGTTTTTTTCTCTCATTACTTGTTCTTGTTTGTTTTTACTCATTTAAAGCACACCTATATGGTGTTTCTATAATTCTTTTGTCTGGAGATTCTAAGGGTCTAATTCTGTTGTGATTTCTGCAGACTTGCTCCCCTTGGTGGAATGTCTCCTTATTGCTCTGGGGTTCAGGTTGTGCTGGGTCTTCATCTATGGAAATCCTTTACTGCCTCATTGGCGGTGGGGACTTGAGGGGTTCTGCCTTGCTTCTGCTGAGTGGGCTCACATCACTGCTTCAGGACCTAGAGATTAACACCTCAGTTGGAAGTTCACAGATCACTCAGGTGGTATTAGAACCTCAAGCCTGTGTGAGAGCAGCTCACAGTTGGGAATTCATCTTCCTTCCCCTCATCCATACCTACAGAGTTCATCTGCCTTCCTTGATGGCTGGCTTTTTCTCCTAGTCCACCCTTGCATGGAAGATGTAGCCTCTCAGATTTCATTTGGGCACAACCTCATCCCTGGCCCCTTGTCACTACTTAAACCCAAGCCCCCTTAGCCCCAAGATTGGAAATACCCCTAGAAGAGGTGAAATGTTGACTCTCTTGTGCTCTGGATTTGTTTTCTTTTTGTATTTTCATCCAGGGGACTTTACTTTCCCCTGTGTCCCGCTGTGTATTTAAAAGGATGATTGTTACAGTTTTCCAGTGTTTCTAGGTGGTTAATAAAAGATGGGTATTTAGATTACCCAGTCTACCATATTGCTAGACATGAAAGTAGACAGACAGCTCCTGGGTTTGAATCCCAGTCTGTGGTGGGCTGGTTACTTCTTGAGCTGAGATTTTCCTGTCTATAAGGTGGAATGATGCTGGGTCTCACATTATAGGGTTTTCAGGAGTATTAATAAGTTTACATATATGAACTATTTCATACCCATTACGTTTCCCCAAAACAAGTTCAAGTTGGTGTCACCCAAAAGAGCAATTTAATGACTCATATAACTTCTAAGTTCAGGCTTGTGCACGCTCTGGGGCCCACCAGCCACAACTAATGAGCCCCTGTGCTGCAACTATTGAAGCCCTCGCCCCTTGGAGCCAGCAAGTCGCAACTACCGAGCCTGCGTGCTGCAGCTCCTGAAAGCCTGCACACCCTAGAGCCTGTGCTCCACAACAGAAGCCACCACAATGAGAAGCCCATACACCGCAACTAGAGAGTAGCCCCCACTCTCCACAACTAGAGAAAGCCCGCATGCAGCAATGAAGACCCAGTGCAGCCAAAAAAAAATATAGTTCGGGCTTGGCTGCATCCAGGCTTGGAAGATGTCATCAGAAAGCCATTTCTCTCTCTCTTTCCACCTCCCGCGTGCTGGCTTCTTCCTCCCATAGGAGCAGCAGTTATCCCCCATGGAGGCAGAGATGCAGGTGCTCCAGCAGCTCCAGGCTCACTCCACAGCAGGAAAGAGTGCTCTTCATTCCCAGAAGCATCACAAAAAATTCAGGGTTGCGTCTCTTCATGGATGAGTCCCGCGAGGCTGGTGGCTTGACAGCTCTACCTGCCCCGACCTTGCTCCAGAGGCTGGGGTGGTAGTGTCCACCTCACTGAAACCACACCATCTGAGAATGGGGGGCAGGGGGCGCGGCAGTACTGGCTGGGGCAGAATGAACTGCTTGCCTGCCATCTGTCCCATCTCCTGTCTTCTAGTGTTTCCCAGCCAGCTACAGGCACACATGGCCCTGCAGCTCTGCCCTGTGCTTGGGGATCACACATACTCTGCCCGCGTGGGCACTGTCCTCGGCCAGCGCTTTCTTCTGCCAGTCGAGAGCACCAAGCCCCAAAGACAGGTACCCAAGTCCACCTGCCTGCAGCCTTCTGGGGTGGGCTGGGGCTTGTTGGGGTGGAGGGATGGATAGCATCTCCAGACGTCCGCTACGCAACTCTGGCTTCCAAAGCTACCAGTAGCCCTGTCTTGCTGTGTGGCACTAAGTGACACCCTCTCTTATGGGTCTCTTCTGTTCAGTAAGGAAATCAAACCAGCCGATTTCTAAAGGTCCTTCTAAGTCTGCCATTCTGTAATGGGTGTAAGAGGTTGTGTATTCTGGTAACACTGCTTTAACAGAAAAACCTCAAGTACCAGAGTATTAACACAACAATTTCCTTCTGTATGAAGTCCAGTTAATGGGATGGGGTAGGGGCAGGCTTTGCTCCAAACAAGTCACTTGGGGGGCCCCTGGCTGCTGCCATCTCATCAGCAGAGGAGACAGGGCAGGTTCGTGGAGGTGGGGGTTGGTTTCTCGGGCCAGGTCAGGAAGCGGGACACATACTCAACACTCCTGTTGTGCTGAGTGGGGCTCAATCACGGCCTCCCCAACCTGCAGGAGGTGCTGGGGAATGCAGTTTAGCGAAATGCCTAGGAAGCTGATTTGGTGACTCCTAGCTGGTCTATGCTGTAGTGTGTGTGTGTGTGAATGTGAAGGTATTTACGTGTGCAGAGGCATGCAGAACACGGATGCAGAGGGAGGACAAAGTATTTACCTTGCTCCTCTTTCGCTGAGCGCTGCTGGGAACTCCCCTGGCTGAATGCTGGCACGTCTCCGCCCCAGGTCCTGGATGAAGCCCTCCTCGGCCGCCTCTGCCTGACCGCCTCCCAGGCTGCCCGGTTGCCCCTGCACCTCCATTTGCACTGTCTTCGCCTCCCAGGCGCCAGGCCCAGGGACCCACCCATTGAGCTTCTGGCTCCTCTGCCCTCTTACTTCTCCAGGACCCTGCAGTGCCTGGGGCTCCACTACCAATAGTCCTGCTGGAAAGCGGCTGGGATGGGAGGCGAATGGGCTGTGGTCAGGCCCCAGAAGAGTGTGGTCAGTGCTCAGCATGCAGTCAGGCCACCGTGTAAAATGCTGGGCGCTCTAGTGGGATAGACCTGAGATCGCATCCTAAGGCCATTTGCTGTGTGGTATTGGCCAAATTACCTCACCTCTCTGGGCTTTAAATAATAAAAGTACCTACCTCACAGGATCGTTTTCAGGATTTGCTGAGAAAGAAAATGTTTATCACGGACTGTGCTTTCTGCTGAGTTCAACACATAGTCTTTATGTTTGGCTGTTTCTGGCCTAATTCTAGCTGAGAGAAAATGTTAAGAGTTTTTTTTTTCTTTAATTTGTGCTAAAATACACTTCGTAGACTTTACGATCTTCACTGTTTTTAAGTGTATAGTTCAGTGGCATTAAGTACATTCACACGGTGGTGTAGCCATCTTCTGCATCCAACTCCAGAACTTTCTCATCCACCCAAACTGAAACTCTGTTCTCATTAAACACCAACTGCCCATCCCCTACCCATCTCAGCCCCAGTAGCCACTGTTTCCTGTCTCCAAGAATTTGACTACTCATTTAGATGTTAGATATTTTACTTTAAAAAACCATGTAACATATCAAACATACAGAGTGCATAAAACATCTGTGTGACTTAAAGAATAACTGTAAGGTGACACTCACATAACCACCACTTGGCACAAAATAGAAGCATCCTTCTCCTGTCTTAGAACAAAGCTGTTCTCAACCCTGTCCCCATATTAGAACCCCCTACCCTGCCCCCTCAGAAAGCTTAAAAAAAAATCCCCATGCCTCCCCTGACTGCATCCCTAAGATACTTTTACCAGTCTTGGATAGAGACATCTTTTTTAAAAGCTCCAGAACGGGCACTAGTGTAAAGTCACAATTGGAAACCACTCCCCTGACTTGAGAGAATTCTTTCCTTGTCTGTTTTTTTAAAGTGTTACCACATATACATGCATCCCTAAACAATGTATTTTGTTTTGCTTGTTTCTCAAACTCCTGTGGAATGGAACTGTGCTGTATATATCCTTTTGTGACTTGTTCTCACTCCACCCTGGGAAATGCATCTGTTGTGTGGCATGGAGTTGGAATGCTGGGGCTTGCAGTCTATCCACCCAACGTTAATGGACACTTAGGTCATCGGCTGTGACCACAGTGCTGCTGTGGGTCTGCCTGTCTGCGTTTTCTCATTCAGCTGTGCAATAATTTCTGGATCAGAGTATATTTATCTTGATTTGACTAGTGTGTTTGTTTCCTAGGGCCGCTGCAATGAATTACCACAACCTGGGGCCTTCCCTGGAGGCTCAGTGGTTAAGACACTGCACTTCCATGGCAGGGGGCATGGGTTCAATTCCTGGCTGGGGAACTAAGATCCCATGTGCCACATGGCACGGCCAAAAAATGGAAAAAAAAAAAAATTACCACAACCTGAATGGTTTAAAATAGCACAAAATGGATTCTCTCCCCCAGTTTTAGAGGCCGGAAGTCCAAAATCAAGGTGTTGACAGGGCTGTGCTCTACCCAAAGGCTCTACGGGAGAATCTTTCCTTACCTCTTCCAACTTCTGGTGGCTTAAGCACCCTCTGACTTGTGGCCGTATCATGCCAACCTCTGCCTCTGTCTCCACACAGCCTCCTCCTCTATTGTCTTCTCTTCAGTCCCTTGTAAGGACAATTGTTATTGGATTGAGGCCCCATCTGGATGATCTCATCTCAAAATCTGAACTTTAACTTATATCTGCAAAGACCTTTTTTTCCAAATAGACATATCCACAGGTTCTAGGAAGACATACCAACATTCAACCCATTATAACTAAGGAATGTTGAGCTTTTTTCAGATGAGAGGGGCTTGTTGGATATTTCCTTTTGAGGTGACCTTGGCCCCTTGCAGAGGAAGGGACGGGCCCACTCCCTCAGGAGAGGGCTGGGGTTTAGCCAGGTCCACTCTTCTCCGCTGAGTCTCCTGTTGTTGCTGGGTGGGAGTGTGGGGCTGTGCTTTGGGGGGGAGTTGCTGACAGCCTCTGGCTCTTGTCCTGGGCCCTGGAGTACAGGGTCACACTATACCCTCTCTTCACCCTCCAAGAGAAAAGGAGCCGAGCCTCGAAGACCTCATTTGCTCTTTTTTATTTGGCGCTGCATCCAGGATAAGGGCGATGCTGATGGAAGCAAGGGCTTCTGTGGCCACCTGTCCCTTGTGCCCTCCAAACCCCGGTCTGTGACAAGGGTCAGAGGTCCTGGAAGGCTCAGTGTCGTCACGAGGTGTGTCTCGGCCTTTGGTCTGTCACAGAGTCTGGCCTTGCATTTGCCTTTGGTCTTGCTCTTCCTGTAGATGCTAGGAAGATTTCCGTCTTCAAAGGGTTGAGACCACACATTACTTCCGAAGTAGGGACCATGAAGGCGCTGGGGAGCAAGAGCCTCCGTGTGAAAGGAGGGGAGAAGGAGGAGAGATGATCAGGAATCTGTTCAGGAAGGGGGTCCTGAGGGGTGCAAGCCCTTCCCTTGGGGCACAGGCAGCCTGGGGGCTACCCTCTACCTGTGCCCTCCAGCCCTGACCCCGATAGTCAGCACTACCCAGCGGGGTACTGGTCACAGTTTGAGGCCCACCTTTTTTGGTTTCAGGGCGTTGGGTGCCAGCTTGAGCTCAGGGGTAGGTGGGAGGGAAATCAAAACCTTGGCGGTTGGTAGAGTCATCAAGGCCTTGTCTGTGGTCGACAGGGCCTTGGTGCCCACCAGCTTGCTGTGCTGTAGTCTGAGGACCTGCCCCTGGGGCCAGGGCACATGGGGAGAAGGCAGCCGGGGCTTGCTGTGGAGGCTTGGGAAGTGGTAAGGGGCTGTGGGAGCAAGAGGGGCCGTGAGGGGCTGGGGAGGGGCTAAGGCTGACCAGCTGCCCCTCAAGGTGTGCGTGGAAGGTGGGGAGGCAGGGGGAGATGAGGGCAGATGGAGCCCACCCAGTTCCTTCTCCAGAGACCATGGGAAGGACACAGGGTTTGAAGTCCAACAGACCTGGGTCTGCATCCCAGCTCTGCCCCTTCTGAGCTGTGCAACCTCGAGCAACTTCCTTACACTTCCTGATACCTCGGCTGGAAAATGGGGATCATAGCACCTCCCTCGCTAGGCTGTGAGAACTAAAGGAGCTGGTCAGGTAGTGACACAGTTTAAACTGTTATGTGCTGTACAGATATTAGTTCTTTCCCCCAGAGGCAACTTTGCATGGCAGCAAAGACAGAATACTACAGCAGGAAGAGTTGGGGCTCTGGAATGAGATCAACCTGGGACTGAGTCCTGGCATCTTCAAAATGAGTACAACTGCCTCACCACGTGACTACTTTGCAGGAGGGTGGATCACAGTCATTCAGTCATGCAGTTTTTAAAAATACTTTGTAAGTAGTGGCTTTTACTTACTACCGGTGACTCTGGTGGGGCTGTGGGTGGGGGCAAACCCAGGTGGTTAGGAGGGGCTTGGAGAACAGGAAGAAGTTGTCTTGAGGCCCTGGGGTGTTTGGGGGGAAGGGTCTTACCCAGGGCCTGGGAGTTCTTCAGACTCAGTGGCAATCTGTTCAAAGAGTAGGGATGCCTGTCCCTGCTAGCTAAGGTCATGGTAAAAATGCAGCCCGTCCTCGTGCTGGGGGTGTCCCACTTCCGGAGATTGGGATGGACCTGGGCTGTGGCACTTTTCGCCTTGCCTTTCTTCCCCTTTCCAGGGGCTGAGGTGGTGGCAGTGGAATCTGGCTTCTCAGTGTGCCCCAGACTTCTGGCCCCAGCAACTTTCCTAGAAGCTGACCTGTGGATGGGGCTTCCTGAGTCCTTGCTTTCCCCAGAGCCTCTCGGGGCCAGCAGGTGAGGGAGGGCTGGGCGGACGGCCATCCGCCGGTGACTCATCGCCAGGGGCTTCTTGATGGTGGAGCCCTCTACTAGAAGCCGGATACCCACATACTGGGGCACCTCCACGGCAGGCTGTCGGGAAGAAGGGGAGACAAGGCCTGCTCAGACCATGGTGCTAGAATCCTAGGTCTAGAAAGACTTAGGGCAGGGTAGATGGAATTAACTTCTGGGGCACCTGGTCAGGAGACATTTCTGGGCTGAGAAATGCAAAGCCCGTCTCTGTCCTCTAAGGGGTCTGAATCAGTACCTGGAGGGTCACAGAGCCCCTGAGATAAATAAACCAGCGGAGTGGGAGGCAGTCTTAGCCAGGCCCCCACATCCACCCTTCCATCCACCTGCCCTCCTCAACTCCCTGGCCAGGAATGTGTGTGTTCTCCTCCACCAGCTGCTGTCAATGGACAGCTTCCTGAGATGAGCCAGATTCTCTGCTGAGAGCATGTGAGTTACAACACCCAGACAGATAAGAGGCCTGGAGCCTGCCTAAATTCTCATTTGAACCAAGGGAAGCAGAATTTTAAAGAAGGCATTCTGTGGAGAGAATAATGTTGCAAATATACAGAGGGAGACAGAGAGAAAGATCCAAGAAAGGAGCTCCTGGGCCATGTTCAGTTCTTATTAAGCTGAGCTGTACTTCCTGCAATGGACACAGAAGAGCCCCTGCATATTGCTAGGAACACTCCTGTTAACCTAGGGCTAGGCTGAGGGGTTTTCCATGTCATCAACAGATCCTGATTAAAACCTATCTAAACATCAGTGTCATTTGGAGCTTGTTAAAAATACAGATATCAAGAGACTTCCCTGGTGGTCCAGTGGTTAAGAATCTGCTTTGCAATTCAGGGGACGCGGGTCCAATCCCTGCTCAAGGAATTAAGATTCCACATGCCATGGAACAACTAAGCCCCTGCACCGCAGCTACTGAGCCTTCACGCCACAACTAGAGAATCCATGCCCTGCAGCAAAA
Organism: Bison bison bison; assembly: GCF_000754665.1. NCBI lineage: Eukaryota > Metazoa > Chordata > Mammalia > Artiodactyla > Bovidae > Bison > Bison bison. The sequence continues at coordinate 4,141,903 of NW_011494743.1, read as the reverse complement.
GATCCGCAAGACGTAATGAAGATAATGAAGATCCTACATACCACAACTAAGATGTGATGCAGCCTAATAAATAAATATTTTAAAAATTTACAGATATTAACATCCTACTGTATAGCACAGGGAATTACATTCAATATCCTTGGATAAATCATAAAGGAAAAGAATATGAAAAAGAATATGTATATGTATAACCGAATCACTCTATAGAAAAATTAATACAACTATAATTTATATAAATTAATACAACTGTAAATCAGCTATATTTCAATTAAAAAAAAATACAGATATCAGAGCTCATGGGAAGCCCAGTTGATACAGAAAAACTCATCTTTATGGAAGAATCTCAGCTCATAAATGCAGAAAGAATGATAGAAATAGCAATGTACCATTCTGCAACACTAACAGAACAGGCAAGAATCAAAACTGGATATCAAAACAAGTAGGTGAAAAGGATGACAGGAAATTGTGTCATCTGCACACTGCCAAAGAATCATCTTACAAAGAAAATGATCGCTGCAAAGTGAAGGATGCAACTTACCATGCAGAGATCTGGTAGCATGACCTTAACCGCGTGATCAGACTTAGCATCACCAATCACGAGACACTCTGACAATGGGTGTCTTGTGAAGCTGTATGAGGCACCCAGTATCACCTCTCAAGTGTTCTTGACAAAAATGTGTAATGTGAACCTCATCAAGCTGTGTGACCTAACTTCTAGTTTATAGGACATTCAGATAACAGAAGTTAAACACCACCATGAGGAAACAATCAGATAACTCCAGAATGTGGGACAGTTCCATAAAACAACCAGTCTGGTGCCTTCAAAAGATCCAAACATGGGTGGGAAAAAAAACAGTGGGGCTGTTCTAACTTAAAGAGATTAAAGAACATCAAAGAAAATAAAATACCAGGAATAAATTTAACCAAGGAGGTGAAAAACCTGTACACTGCTGATGAAAGAAACTGAAGATGACACAAATAAATAGAAAAATATTCTGTACTCATAGAATGGAAGAATTAATATTATTAAAATGTCTATAGCACCCAAAGGAATCTATAGACTCAATGCAATCCCTATCAAAATTTCAATGACATTTTTCACAAAAATAGAAAAATCAATCCCCAAAGATGTACAGAATCACTTAAGACTTCCGAATAGCTGAAGAAATCTTGAGAAAGCACAAAGCTGGGAGCATCACACTTCCTGATTTCAAACTATTGAGTTGGCCAAAAAGTTCATTCGGTGTCCCCACACCCCCCCAAGCACATATGGAAACTCAAATGAACTTTTTGGCCAAACCAATGTATTACACAGTTATAGTGATCAAAACAGTATGATACTGGCATAAAAACAGACACACAGATCAGTGGAACAAAACTAAAACCCCAGAAATCAATCCATACATTTGTGGTCAATTAAGTCATGATAAACGAGGCATGAATATACAATCTCTTAATAAGTGGTGTTGGGAAAATGGGACGGCCACATGCAAAAGAAAGAACCTGAACCACTATCTTATACCATATAGAAAAATCAACTCAAATGGATTGAAGACTTGAACATAAGACCTTAAACCATAAAACTTCTAGAAGAAAACAGCCAGGAAGTTCCTTAACTCAGTCTTGGCAATGATTTTTTGGATTTTGCAACAAAAGCACAAATAAAGAAACTAAAAATCTTCTAACAGCAAAGGAAATCAACAAAATCAAAAGACAACCCAGCAAATGGGAGAAAATGCAAATCACTTGTAAGAGGTTAATAACATACAAAGATATAAAGACAATCTTTTTTTCATGCAGGATCTTAGTTTTCCCAATTAGGGATCGAACCCACATACCCTGCACGGAAGTGTGAAGTCTTAACCACTGGATTGCCAGGGAGGTCCCCAAAATATATAAGGACAATCTGATTAAAAAATGGACAGAGGATCTGAATAGACATTTTTCAAAAGAAGACATACAGATACATGAAACAGGGGCATGAAAAGGTGCTCAACATCACTAATCATCAGGGAAATGCAAATCAAAACCACAATGAGATACCACCTCTCACCTGGCAGAATGGCTATCGTCCAAAAGACAAAAAATTACAAGGGTTGGCAAGGATGTAAAGAAAAGGGAACTTTTTTGCAGGTTGGTGGGAAGGTAAATTGGTGTGCCCACTATGGAAAACAGTATGGATGTTCTTCAGAAAGTTAATGTTAGAGCTACCATACAATCCAGCAATTCCACTTCTGGGTATTTACCTAAAGGAAATGAAAAACCATTTGAAAAGATATCTGCAAGCCCATGTTCATGGCAGCTCTATTTATAATAACCAACATATGGAAGTGGCCTAAGCATCCACTGACAGATGAACAGAGAAAATGTGTACATGTAAATATATTACGGAATATTACTCAGCCATTAAAAAGAACAAAATCTCAGGACTTCCCTGTCAGGCCAGTGGTTAAGACTCCACGCTTCCACTACAGGGAGCACAGATTTGGCCCCTGGTTGGGGAACTGCAGGGGCACTGGTTTGGTCCCTGTTTGGGGAACTAAGATCCCATGAGGTGCAGCCAAAAAAATAAAAATAATGAAATCTTGACATTTGTGACAACGTGGACAGACCATGGATATATTATGCTAAGTTAAATAAGTCAGCGAAAGACAAATATCATATGATCTCAATTATATGCAGAATCTAAAATAAAAAACGAACTGAACTCACTGATACAGAGAACAGATAGCTGATTGGTGGGCAAAATGGGTGAAGGGAATAAAAAATTACAAACTTTCAGTTACAAATATATAAGTCATGTATAGAATCATGACTATAGTTAATAATGTTGTATATTTGAAAGTTGCTGAGAAAGTAGATCTTAAAAGTTCTCGTGCAAGAAAAAAATTTTTGTAACTATTTGATGATCTATGTTAACTAGACCTATGGTGGTGATCTTTTCACAATATATACAAATACTGTTATGTTGTACATCTGAAATTAACAATGTTGTATGTCAATGATATCTAAAAAGACAAAAACAAACAGAAAACTTCAGAGAAACCCAAGCCATGCCTATTAGGCCCTTTAAGGCAGCTACACATCTTTTAAGCATCCCAAGAGTATACCTATAGGTCTCAAGATTCAGTCTTGAACACATTTTGAGTGAAAAGACAGAGCTGCATGGCCTTTTGGTTAACAGTAGAGTGGCACCCCACTCCAATACTCTTGCCTGGAAAATCCCATGGGCGGAGGAGCCTGGTAGGCTGCAGTCCATGGGGTCGCCAAGAGTCGGACACGAATGAGCGACTTCCCTTTCACTTTTCACTTTCATGCACTGGAGAAGGAAATGGCAACCCATTCCAGTGTTCTTGCCTGGAGAATCCCAGGGATGGGGGAGCCTGGTGGGTTGCCATCTATGGGGTCACACAGAGTCAGACACGACTGAAGTGACTTAGCAGTAGCAGTAGCAGAGCTTCTATAATTTTGAGGGCTGCTGTTTTACTGGAACCTCATGGAAGAGGAGTTATTTATTTGAGCAGGGATTTGAACCCAGGGAGGTTTCAGAGTCTATGCTTGTAACAGTATGCTACCAGCCTCTAGAAGTATTATCCAACACACTAACTCATTTCATCCCCTAAACCCCAGGAGAAAGATGGTAACAGCATGTCCATCTTACAGACAGGGAAATGGAGGCTCAAGAGGGTGGAGTGGCTGTACCCAGTCACTGCAGCAAGACCAGGACCCAAACTGGGTTTGTGTGACTGCAGAGCCCTAAGCTTTACTACAGGGAGGCCTCCCTGGGTCCTGCCTGGGCCTGGCCACCTCACCTGCTTGTAGATGAGCTCAAAGGCCCCCGTGTCACAGTTGCGGTCCAGTCGCCGGTCGATGACCACACGCAGGGTGTCGGCCTGCACGCCGGCACAGAGCCTGGCGGTGACAGCCGTGGAGGGTGCCATGGTGGGGCTGGCGTTGATCTCGATCAGCCAAGGCTGGAAGTCCTCACCGAACACAAAGTCAGCACCGTAGAGCTCGAAGCTGGCCTTCCGACACTGCACGGTGTCCTGGGAGGTCTGCAGGGCGTGGATCACTGCGGCCTTCATGCCAGGCACTATGACAGTGGACCAGGCGTTCGGGGCCCCCGTCTCCTGCAGGTGGGCCTGGAATTTCTGGCTTGACCACATGTTGTCTGGGGGCAGCAGTGGGTGCCGGTGGCATGAATTCTCCAGGTGCTTCTGGATGGAGTTGTTGCACAGGTGCACGGAGCTGGGACAGAGAGCAGGAAGCTGAGGACTGGCTCCCTGTGCCCCAGCCACTCAAACGTGGGGAGGGCAGGCAAACCCCAGAACCAGTCCTGCATACACTGAACTGTGCAGCTGAGTTGACAAAATGCTCATCACCATCTTCTAGGGCCGCTACCAGTCTGTGCTCAGGACCTCTCTGAGGGTACTAAGTACGGGGCCACAGTGCCAAGTGCTTCGTGACAGTGTCACAGTTAACTCTCCCAATGCCTGGAAGAAGGCAGCTCAGAGTACAGGGCTTGTAATCACCAAGACGTGTGCTCAAGTCCTGTCTTCATCGCTGACTGGTGAAATCTCATATAACTCATTTAACCTGCGTGCTCCTTTCAACATGTAAAAGATAGGGGTAGTAACAGTACCCACTTGGCCAGGTTTTCATGAACGTCAGAGATAATATACATGAAGTGCTTGGCATTCGTCACATGCAAGCACTCAGTTAACCGACAGCTATGAGCTCCATGTTACTGGCTCCATTCTACAGATGGTGGTGACTGATGCTTAAACAGAGTTCCACTTGACCCAAGTCACAGAGCTTGGAAGCTGCAAAAAAGGAATTTGAATCCAGGGCTCCACAGGCTTCCTCTCACCTCCAAGTGAATGCTGCCTCTCTATTTCTCCTGATCCCCCTCTACCCTGCTCTACATCTTTTCTCTCATAACACGTATCACCTTTTAACCCATTGATGATTTTACTTATTATGTTCACGGCTTGTCTGTTTCTCCCTGCTGGAATGTGAACTCTTGAGGGCTGGGTTCATTTCATTCACTACTGTGTCCCAAGTGCCTAGAACGGTGAATGGCTCAGGGTACACGTGCCATAGGCATCTGCTGGGTGGAAGGATGGGTGGATGGATGACACCTGCCTGCCTGCAGAGGCTGTGTTCAGAGCCCAGCACCGCACTGGAAGCACTATTCCTTGCCAGCTCCCCAATTAGATTAGGAGCCCATGGGACTGAGGGGGCTGAGGGTGGGGGGGCTCACTTGTCCAGGTTCTTCAGGGAGAAGGGCTGTGTGGAGAAGCGGATGTAGCTGTCACGGTAGAACCACACAGTAAGCGGGTTCCAGTCGGTCACCAGGAACCACTGCCTCAGATCAAATTTGGTGCCAAAGATGAGCAAGGGCCGCTCGATATACTTCTGCACCACCCACTTGCCGTCCTTCATCATCATGGGGTTGCAGTCCACCAGCTTCAGCATTTCCTCCAGGTGGTCCATGCACATGATACCTAAAGGGGGAAACAGGGCTGGTTAGGGATCGGGCCAGGCTTTGTTTGGGAGATGGGCTAGGGGACTATGAACAGTTCATCCTAAGCCCTCATCCCCTAAGGACAGGCCCGAGTGGGTAAGCCTGCCTTTCTCCATGTTCCCTTTGGGAAAGCTGAGAATCTGCCAAGGATTTTTTTTTAATTAACCAATTTTGATGATGGAAAGGAATATATGCACATATAAAAATTTAAACAGTATTGGGTCTTTTTAAAACCATATACATATATGACTTTGATTCGTTTTTCATATAACAGAATATAAAAGAGCAGAGGCAAAAAGTAGGCAGTACAAAAGGGTACACAATTAAGAAAAAAGCAACAACACACATCTCCTGCTCCAAAGAAGCCAGGTGCTGCTTCCAGGTCCTATGGATGGGCACTCAAGTTATGGGAGAGTCTGTGTGTGCCTCAGCTGCACAGCGTTCTATGCATTTAAACATCCTAAGGAACTGGAACAGTGCCTGGCACTTGGTGAGCATTAAGTAAATGTTAACTCATCCTAATTACTAGTTACCTGTGAAAAACATCTCTAGTTATAGATTTGCTGGCTCAAAGGGTATGTGCATTTTTTCAATTTACAGAACAAAGATGTTCTAACAACTTGCACTCCGAGTAAGAGTGTATGAGATTGTGTGTTTGCCCACATACTACCAACACTGTTGATGATTTATTTTTGCCATTCTCCTAGGTAGAATGGTATCTTTTAGTTTTATCTGTTTTATAACAAGTGACGTTAAGCATCTTATGCTAATAAGGTGTTTTAATGCTGATAAATACAGCTGACCATTGAACAATGCAGGGATTAGGAGTGCCAACCCTCTGAACAGTTGAAAATTATTGTATAACTTTACAGTAGGTCCTCTATATCCCTGGTTCTGCATCCACAGATTCAACTATAGATCATGTAGTACTAAAGTAGATACAAAGTGAAAGAATCTGCATATATGTGGACCCATGCAGTACATTCATGTTGTTCAAGGGTCTACAGTAAGAATCACACTGCAAACAAACACCTACACTCACAAATCAGTCATTTCTTCACTGCTTGGTCCTCCAAACAGTCTGACTGCCTGCCAATGGCACAGAACAACTTGTGCTTGGTTCCCAGGCCAGATACTTTCTCAAAAGCCCAGACTGATTATTAAGATTCCCAATATCATGATGACTTGTATAGCCACAGATTGAGACTGTTCACGACCTCTGACCCAGCAATTTCATTTTTAGGAATTTATCCTAAAGAAATAAGTGGAAAAACTACTATAAATGGAAAGATATCTGCACAAGATATTCATCAGTGTTGCTAACAGCAATTAACCAATCAATAATCAAATAAATAGGGGAAAAACTGATGGCCATCTAAATATCCATCAGAAAAGGATTAAGTAAAACCACAAGAGTACATATACACAAGATTAGACTGTGCAGCTGTAAGACAGAATGAGGTAGGAAAGTATATACTGTACTTTTATATAAAATTTAAAAACAGGCAACACTAATCTATGGTATTATAAGTCAGAATAAGGGCTTCCACTGCAGGGAGGTAGAGACCAGGAGGTAGTACGGGGCCCTCTAGGGTAAAGGTAATGTTTTATTTTGTAATCTGGGTGCTGTGTTTCCACGAGTGTGTTCCCTATGTGACAATTCACTGAGTTGTATATTCACGAAGTGTAGCCTTGTCAATGAAGTGGACTGTATACATATTTCAATTAAGTTTTACTAAAAATGGAGAGAAAATGTTGAAATACACTGAATTCACTGTACTGTTCTCTTTGCTTTTGTGTATGTTTGAAAGTGACTAACAATAAACTAAAAATGGGGGCCAGGGGGAAGCAGATCTAGATGTACAGAAATGGAGTGACCTCTAAGATCTATTAAGAAAAAATAAAGGTGAAAAAAGTAATACTCACTGATATGGAAAGATAAATAATGAAAAAAGGAAGCTACAGAGTAGTATGCGCTATGCTCTTATTTAGAATAAAACACACATACAGCCAACATGCATAGACCAGAGTATAGAAACACACCACAAGATAAACAGCAGTTATCTCAGTGAAATCAAAGGTGCCCTTAGTTTCTTCCACGTTTCTGTACTGTCTGATCTTTTTTTAATAACAAGTATGTATTTTCAAACCTAGAAAAGACCAACAAAACAATTTCCAAGGTAGAAGAAGACAAGACTATGATGCTAGTTTTAGAGAGACATCCCGAGAGTGTCCCACAGTGTGTGGAGCTGCGGCAGCTTCACTAGGACATGAACAAATTCTCCCAAGGGCAGTATGTGGGGCGATCCACTGCCAAAAGTCTGTTTTTTACATCTTAGAAGTCCTTAATGATCTTTTAAAGGCTGGGCTAATGCACCATCCCAGCCTGCTGGGTGCCCTGTTCAAATCCCATTCATGCTGAGCAGTCATAATAGTGGCTAAAAACTATAGCACTTACATAGCAGTTACTCTGACAGTATAGGATCAAAGCACTTTGCATATTGTACTCATGTAATCCTCTTGGGTAGGTATTATTGGCTTCATCTTACCAAGGATGAAAATAAGGCACAGAAGAGGTTAACTAACCTGCCCCAGGTCTTTCGAATATTAGGGAGCAGGGCTTGGGTTTGAACCAAGAAATCTGACTCTCAGCATCCACACCCTTAACCACTAATCGGAGAGCCCTTAGATGACAAGTAACTGCAGTGAGTACCACCAGGCCTGCCTAAATCATTAACCTACACTCTCAGGGCAGGAGATGAGGCACTGGTATCATCATGATGTTGTTTAGTTGCTAAGTCGTGTCCGACTCTTTTGTGACCCATGGACTGTATAGCCCGCCAGGCTCCTCTGTTCATGGGCTTTTCTCAGCCAAGAAAACTGGAGTGGATTGCCATTTCCTCCTCCAAGAAATCTTCCCAACCCAGGGATCAAACCTGTGTCTCCTGCATTGACAGGCAGATTCTTCACCACTGAGCTGCTAGGGAAGCCCTATTGTCATCACAGCAGCCAACACTCATGGGGTGGCTATTGTGTCTGGCACTGTGCTGAGCGGTACATGCACTACCTCATTTAATCCTGGCCTCAAAGGAGGTATTATCATCAACTCTCACAGATGAGGGAACTGAGGTTCAAAGAGGTGATATAACTTCCTCAAGGTCACACAGCGCATCAGGAGCAGAGCTGGGATTCGAACCTAGGCAGTTTGGCTCCAACAGAGGCTATACTATTAACCTCCTGTGCCTCTGGTTGGGGAGGGTGTAGGGTGCTGGTACAGGAAGCAGGGGCAGACCCCCACCTCGTCCACGGGACTTGGCTCCCGGCTTCACGATCCAGATGTTGCGATCTCCTTCCATGTCCATCTGGGGCACCACAGCCCGCAGCTGCTGCAGGATGTCCTCACAGCGCTGGACCTGAGTGTCGAGGTACCTGAGTTCTGCCCCCTCGCTGTAGGGAGATGATGGGACTTGGGCAGGGCTGGGCCTGGGGGCATCCTGGTGAACAAGGCAAGGGGAGACACAAGCCCCCTGGCCATGGTCCCACCAGCTTTGGTCACACCCTTCCCCTCGAGACCCAGACAGGGCTCTCCCAATCCTCCACCCCCACCCTCAGGCTGTGCCCCCGATCCACCCTGCCCAGGGCATCGTCCCCAACTGCTGGAATAGTCTCTTCTACCTACCGTATCCCTTCCCACTCCAATACTCCACCTTCTGCCACCTCTCTATTATATTAAAACTGCTCTTTGGCAGAATTTAATCATACCAGCATCAAATGATGAGGCACCTCTACATGCCAGGCACTGTGCCAAGGGCTTTACATACATTATCACTAATCCATCTTCGGGGAGATGTTATTGGTCCCATCTTAGAGAAGTATAAACTGAAGCTTGCAGGGTTAAGGGATGTGCCCAAGGCCACACACTGAGTTAAAAGGCTGAGCCAGGATGCAAACTCTAGCCTGCCTGAATCTTTCATCCACAACTGTTTTTGGAGGTTCACTTCTCTCCTAATCTTTAACCTAACACTGGTAGATAGGCAGGCCCCTTCCTCATCTAATTCTTTTCTTGCACAACTATATCATACATCTCCTAGATTTATTTCTCTTCCCATCACTTACCACCTGACACCTACACTTATTTGGTGACTGCCTGTCTCTGCTCACTCGAATGTAACCTCTATGAGACCAACTTTCTGTAGTCGTTATTCTCTGTTAGACTCCCGTCCCCAAGTAGTACCCCAGCACTTATCAGGTACTCCCTAGAAATTTGTTAAATGAATGAATGGTTGGATAAGGAAGTCTCTGGCAGCGACTGGGCTGTATGGATAAGAGTTCGGGGACAAAGAGGAACCTGATTCCTACAGGACACGAAATGTCCTCAACTAAACCAAGTCACAAAACATCCCAGATGGCGGCCTCAGCCAAACTCTCCCATTTCTTTTCTTTTGACTGAACAGGAAGGAAGCCTCCGCTAGATGGTAACCTCTCTTTTAACATCTCTCGGATGTTAAAGAGGCTGGAGCCTTTTGGATATCTCCAGCCACAGAGAACTTATCTCTGTTACTAAGGCTGGCATAGCAGTGGCAGCTGGGCAGTGCTGGGAACAAGGACAATCAAATGGAGGGGTCTTGGCAAGGCCTCCTTTTCACACACGAATCCTGGCCCTTCTATTTCCACAAGGTTTGCTGGAAACGTTTCTGTGGCCATGGCATAAAGAATATACTGAGCAAATCTGTGATCTGGCCCAGGAAAGTGTCACATGGTAGTGGCAGGGACACATGCAATCTGAAAAAGCATATTCAACATGACAGTATGATTTTATATTTAGTTAAAA
>NW_011494743.1:4124227-4131218 GCF_000754665.1 Bison bison bison | reverse complement strand
CCCCTGCACTGGAAGCAGAGTTTTAACCACTGGATGACCAGGGAAATTTCCTAATCCTGCTTTTGAGAGGTTCTTTCAGCCCTCGACCTGCCCCACATCCAGAAATGTAAAGGACTGACATTATTTCCACCAACTATTCTAACTCAGTCCTGACGATTCTTTTTCTTTCTTTTTTTAAATATTTTTAATTTATTTGGCTGTACTCGGTTTTACTTGCTTTCTTTGTGGCATGTAGGCTCTTTTAGTGGCAGCATGTGGAATCTAGTTCCCTAACCAGGGACTGAACCATGGCCCCGTGTATCAGGAGCTTGGAGTCTTAGCCACTGAATCACCAGGGAAGACCCCCAGTGATTCTTAATTTCAGAAGGGCAGCTTTATGTTTTCTGGCAGCTAAGGGGAAAGTATGGGATCACCTAGTTTTCCTTCTCTAATGTTTAAAAAAAAGATACAAATGAATTATTCATCAATGATGTGGGTTTGCTGGCTAAGTCATTTGTTCAAAGTTCATGTACTAGTTCTTCAGTCTTCCCTATCAATCATTAAATCTGTCTGTTTCTTTCTATTCTAACACCACGCCACCTGAGGCCTTTAGCCCTCCCCCTGACTTGCTCCAAGTCTCCTCGCCGTGAGGGCACGGATTTTGCTTCATTTCTGGGGTCTGGCACAATGCCTGGCACATAGGAAGGGCTCAGTAAATGCTGAGTGTTTTCTTGCCTTCAGGCCCTCTTCCTGCCAGTTTTTCCTGCACACTGTGCTGAACAGCATCTCCCTACAACAGGCCCAGGCCCATCTCAATACTCCTTTCCTCTGCTCAAGAATCTTTCCCCACAATGTGTCCTGAAAATACAACCACTAAGGATTCTTGGGGCAGGGGACTGGGGTCACATAAGTACAGGATACACTGCACACTCTGTCTCTCTTGGGAGTTTACACCATCTTCTGAAAAGTCCTCTATCAAGGAAACCTATTTTAACTTTGTTCAACCCAGTGTTTTCCAAATGTGACTGGCCACAAACCCCTTTTTTCACAAACTCCATTTCAGCATATAGAACTAGCATGCTATATAATAGGCTTTGCAAAATGCTGGTTTCCAGGATAAAATCTAAATGACCTAACAGAGTCTTACTTTGTGAATGAATACTATGAGTCAGTGCTGAGCACATCATAAAAATTACCCTGTCTAATCCTACCTTTGAGGCAGAACATTATTTTTAAACCTATTCTGCACTTGAGAAAAGCAAAGATCAGATAGGTTAGTGAGATTCCCAAGGTCACAGAGCTTGGAAAGAGCAAAGGCAGAACTTGAACTCAGATCTGTCTGACAGCACAGGCCATGCTACACCGAGATCTGGGGAAGAGTAGTTTGGACCCTAATATTAAGCCAGTGAGAACTCCTGAGGGTTCTGGAGGAGAATAGTAGGGTGAATGAAAACAGGGAGACTTGGGGAGGAGCTGGGGGCCGTGGGCATTCGACAGAGAGGTTCTGTCCCTGACCATCAGCTGGGAACATGAAAGCTGCCCGAGAGCACGCCCCATGGCCCGGGCTGCAGAGGCACTCACTGGACCACTTGGTAGTAGCGCTGGAGGAAGAGGGACCAGCTTTCAGGGCCCAGGCAGGGCGGGGTCGCCACGTCCTTGTCGATGTCCAGATGCGCCAGGTTGTTAAGGTGCTCCTCGCAGGCACACAGAGCCTCATCCACAAACTCTGGGGACACCGACACTGGCTTCTTCTCCTGTTTCTTTGGCTGCTTGTCTCCTGTAGAGATGGGGTAGAGGTGGGGGCTGTCACTATCCCACGCTCCACAGCTCCCACTGCCCCAAGGCCTGTCACTTACTTGTGACTTCACCAGAAACACACCTGCAGTCCCTACTGCTGTGGGACCTGCCACTCACCTGGGGCTTTGTTCTAAATTCACCTGTGGTCTCAGTGTGCATCCTTGCCTCTCACTGTGCAGGACATGTCATTCATTTGAGGCTCCATCCTAAATGACCCCAAAGCATCTCAGCACCTAGAGTCCCAGCAGACACACCTGTAGCCTCTCTGTGCTTGGGAGCTCTGACACACCTGAGGCCCCTTGAGCCTCTGCTCCTGACACACCCAGGAGACAGCCATGGGGAGGTGTCCCTCTTGAAGATCCAGGGACTTTCTTCTCACAGCAGAGCTACCTCTCCGTTCAAATCCCTGAGGAATTCTGGGAACTCTGGCTGATGGGCCTCTGGCTACAGGATGGAAGCTGTGAGGTAGGAGCTAAGTCCAGAAAGGGAAAGGGCCAGCAACTGGTTGAGCCGACAAGTAGGGAGAGACTCTCTGGGTCCCCCTTCACACGGCACGAGGGGTCCTCAGACCATATGCAACTACATGGTTTTACTGCTGCCTCTCCTCACAGATCTGAGCTCCCCACAGGCAGGGACGGACCATGTCCTCTTAAGTCTGTCCTCTCTAGAGCACTCTGCCACACGCTAGGCCCATCGGAGGACTGAGCGAGGCAGTGGGTCAATTAACAGATAGGAAGACATGTGGGTAAGTGGGTGGGTGGGACAGAAGAATGATGAGTAGATGGGCCAGAAGATAGATTAAGTGGTGGATGGCAGGATGGAAAAGAAGTACATGGATGGGGAGGCGGGTCTGTGGAAGCATAAGTAGGTAGATAGGCAGGAAGGTGGAGTGGGTGGATAGGCAGTATGGAGTTGACAGAAGTAGGTGAATGAACAGATCGACAGTGCGGGGAAGGATGAATGGATGGATGGGTGGATGGGTAGGTGAATGTGAGATGGGTGGGTAAGTAGGTAAGCAGATGGATGAATAGACTGTGGACAGAAAGAAGGGGAGATGTATGGAAGAGTGGGTAGGAAGGGGTGGTGGATGGGCAGACGGATGAGAAAAATACCATGACAGATGGGTGAGGTGTGCTGGGTGGGAGGATAAATGGTTAGGGGGGCAGAGGTGACCACAGTACTTACTTGGGGCCTCCTCTTCTTCGACAGAGTTTGACTTCCACTCGCACTTTACCACCAGCTTGAGAACGTTGCGGGCAGCTGTCAGCCAGAAGTCCTCTGCTCCCGGGGCAGGGGATACCCTCCTCAGCCCCTAGGCTCCAGGCCTGTTCTGGTTCCGGAACCTGATCATGACCTGCCCCACTCTGGATCCGGAACCTGACTACCGTTTCTGGCTCTAGAATCCCACTTAGAACCTGGCTTCTGTTTCAACTGTGGAACGAGCCCCTGAATCTGACCTGACTTGGCTCATATTCCACCTTCAGAATCTTGCTTGGTTCTGCTGTCTGATTTCTCCTCCTCTGTTCCTGATCCACTTTTTTTTTTATTGTGCATGTGTGTGATTTTCTATTTTTTTTGTTTGAAGTATAGTCGATTTACAATGTCCTGATCCACTTTTGATACTTAATTCTAGCCTGAGAAGCAGACCTTGCCCCAAATCTATATAGGATTTGGAGACTAATTTAAACCTAGCGTCTAATGTGGATCCAAATTCTGACCTGAATTTACAGCGTGTGCTGGAGTTGGAGCCTACTCTGTCCGTGAGCCCCAAAGTCTAGAAACTTTTCTTGGAACTAGACTTGGAACCAGATCTAGTCAGTGGAATCTGACAGGGGGCTGGAACTTATTCTGGATTCCAAACTCAACTAGGTGACCAACTTTTAGAATCTGCTCTAGAAAATAAGATAAACTATGTCAGCTCTTCTGGAGGTCTGTGGTGACCAAGGTCGGGGGGCTCATTAAGGGAGGCACATAAGGGAAAGATGAGGGTTGGGGATGGAGAAGGAAATCTGCTGGGGCAGATGAGGGCATGAGAGAGGCCCTTTGCTCTCCAACACCAGCCAGGGCTTTAGCCCTCCTCCTTCGGCTTGAGGGGCTAGGCATGGGGCTGGTATCTCCTTACCTATGAAGGCCTTTTTGTCATCCTCAGCCCCCAGGCGGTAGCAGCGTGGGAAGAAGGAGTCAGCATCAGCCTCATCGAACCACGGCAAATTCCGGAGATTGAGACACAGACCCACCTATGGAGTCAGCCGCTGAGGAGGTAGGGTGGGACTTGCCCAGGGGGCCTCCAAGGGACTCTCCACACTGGGCACCCACCCAGAGAGCTCAAGGGGATGCTGTGTGGACAGGCTCAGAGCCTCTGCCCCACTTGCTAGGCTCATATCCAACTCCACGTGACGCTCATGTGGTTCCCTTTGCCCAGAATGCCCCGCATCCTTCCAAGCCACCCTTTTGCATCCTTAAAAACCTGCCTCTTTGAGGAATCCTTCCCAATCCACACTAACAATAGACCAGCAGGTCCCAATTATAAAGCCTATCATTCTTGCCATAACCCTAAAGGATAGGTCTTACTGGAATTCTTATTTAAAGAAGAGGAGCCTGAGGCTCAGAGAGGTGAAGTCACTTAACCAAGACAAGATATAATAGAACCATCAGCCAGACAGTTTCTACTTAGGAGAGAAGGGTCCTCCTGCTCACAATCATTGGCCATGGTATTTGTTCTTACTCCAGACCCCGATTGGCTCCTGGAGTCTATTTACAGTCACCATGTCTATATGTGCCAGACATGCTGCACAGGTTGGATTTGAACCCAGGTGTGTCCAACTCCCACTGAATCACGTACTTCCCCACCTCCGGAGAACTCTTACTGACAAGGAGAACAGAAAAAGGGACTGCCAGCCCAAGAGCTGGGGGGTTGGCAGCTGCATGCCTGCGCTCTGAAGAGCTCACCTTTGTGGTAAAGGAGCCTGCCCGAGCATAGTGGTTTATCATCTGATCCTTGGAGAGGAAGCGACAGTCCAGGATGTCCCGACGAGTAGTCCAGATGAAGTAGGGGATCTCGTTCCGAACCATACGTGACTGGGGAGAGGGGAGGAGACAGGGAAGGTTGATGTGGGCACCACGAGGCCTGAGGAAGCTTCTCCCCGCTGTGCTGAGCAAGGTGGGTGAATGGAGGGAAAGGATCCTCCCAAGGGGGCCTCTAGCTCACATGTCATCTTTTTTAAGTTAAGAAAAGACATCTCTTCCCTTTCGGGCACACACTGGTGAGCAGAGAGCAGGCAGGCTTGCAGCTCTTTCAAGGTGCCCCTAGGCTGTGACTAAACCCCACAACTGAATGCCACACCTTGTTCTGGGTCTTGGCCGTTAGTGACTTACTCAGTGGCAGGGCAGTGACTCTAAGCTGATGGTCATAGAGCATGTGACAAAGGTTTTCTCGTGAGCTCCACTTCTCCCCAACCTTCCCAGAACTCTGGGAGGAAGGATTACTGATAACCAGTAACACCAGGTGCCAGGCCCTGGGCTTAAGCTTTCCATGTCAATTCATTTATTTATTTATTTTTTCATGTCAATTCATTTAATCCTCACCATAACCCTATGTGGTAGGTGCTACCATTATCCCCATTTCACAGATGAGGGAACTGAGGCTCAGGGACTTGTCCCAGGTTCACAATGTTGGGCCGTGTGGAACTGCCAGTCCTCAACCTCACCTGACAGACAAAAATGGCAGTTTGGCATAGTTCAATTCAGAAAGTGGTGGTACGAAGATTCAAAGCCAAGTGTCTTGATCTCAACACACATATCCTCCCCAAATCATATCAGCCTCTTTCAAAAATTTTTAAGTCCTTCCTTCTAACCTTCACTTGCCAAGGATGGAGGAAGATGAACTATGGGGTTTTATTTGGAAGGGGGAATTCCCAGGCCAGCCTCCTCTGTGTCACTCACCACTCCACTGGCCTACCTAGGCTTTAGAGAACCGATCGTTTTTACCGCAGACAGGGAAACTGAGATTAGAAAACGGCTTGTCTGGGGTCACCAAGCTGGACTCTAGTGCTTTCTCCTGAAAGAAGCAGCCCCCTATCCAGCCCGCTGGGTCCTCACCATCAGAGCGTGTGTCCCATGTAGGTCATCAAATTCCAATAACTCATCGAAGTCAAACAGCTGTGGTGGCCGGAATGCCTCCTCCTCATCTTCATCCTCTGTAAATGTAGAGCCCAGGTGTGGGAAGGCCCCGGTCCCCGCCCCTCAGCCCCACATCAAAGCCTCAACTTTGAGACAGTGAGAAGCAAAGCAAAGGGACTCAGGCAGCTTGTGGGAAGGGAGGGATATCTCACCATCCTCAGCTGTGTCACTGTCACCCATTACCGAGCTGTCCAGATCCTTATGTGGTTGTGGCAAAGTGGTACCCAAGTGATGGACCATCTTCTTCTCCACCCAGCCCCTTTGGCGCAAGAGGCACCGGATCACAGGGTAGCGACCTTGGATCATAAAGATCTTCTTCTGCTATAAGGTGACAGAAGAATACTTTTTCAGTTAAGTATAGCCTAAGTGCTGGTCACAGGGGAGATAATGGTGAGCCATACAGCTATGGTCTCTGCCTTCATGAAATTTATATATTCTAGTAGGAGAGACAGACTGTAAACAAGCAGAAAAATAATCTGCATAATCATAATAGCAACTATATTTTCTAATATTTATTGAGCGTTTACTATGTGTTAAGCACTTAAATACATTACTAACAACAATGTATATTTTTAAGACACTGTTATTCCCACTTGGTGATTCCAAGGTGGTGCAGTGGTAAAGAACCCGCCTGCCAATGCAGGAGATGCTAGAGAAACGGGTTCAAATCTTGGGTTGAGAAGACCTCCTGGAGGAGGAAATGGCAACCCACTCCCAGTATTCTTGCCTGGGAATCCCATGGACAGAGAAGCCTGGCTGGCTGCAGTCCATGGGATCACAAAAGAGTCAGACACGACTGAGCATCCGCATGCAACCAATCTCTACTTAACTGGTTATGAAACAGAGGCGTAGAGACACTGAGTAGCTTAGCCACTCAGTGGTTAAGTGAAAGAGCAGGAATTAACATCCAGGCTGGGAAGCTCAAGAAATAGGATTTTAATGGGGATCCAGAGAATCAATCAGGGGAAGCTGAGAAGGAGCCAGAAATGTACAGAGCTGGGCAAATGGCAGTTAAGGCAGAGGGAAAAGCACGTGC
>NW_011494743.1:4100687-4124127 GCF_000754665.1 Bison bison bison | reverse complement strand
GCAAAGGCCTTGAGGCTGGAGGGGTCAGAAGGAACTGGAAGGGAGCCAGGGTATATGGAGTGTGGAAAATGAGGGGAGACCTCCTAGGAGGTGTGTGGAAGGCACTGACAGCCTTGGAATGAACTTGGATTTTATATTAAGAGCAGTGTGAAGCAATAAGGTGAAGGGAGGGAGTGACATGGTTGGAGGCTGTTAAGTGTGGCTTGCTGTCCTATGGAAAACAGATGGGGGGAAGGAGACTAGTGAGAAGGCTGTTGCGGTTTCTCTAGGTGCCTCCAGCAGAGATGGGAACATGGTGGGAGTTGAGATTCCTTTTGGAAATAGAGACTAGTTTTGCTATTAGGATTAGATGTGTGGGTGAGGGAACAGAAAGATCAATTTCCTGGCTCGAGCAACTGGGAGATGGAAAAGACCCAAGAGCAGGGAGAAGAATGGGTCTGGGCAGGAAAATGAAGAGTATGGTTTAAGACATGGGTTTGAAATGCTTTGATGCTCCCTCGATGGAGATGTCAAGTGGGGGACTGGATCCACAGAGCGGTGCAGTCAGAAGCCAGGCTGGGCTGGAGAGGGAATGAAAAGGGTGCACGATGGATTGAACTCACAGCCAAGGAGACAAGTGTAGAGAGGGGTCCAGGGAAACAGGAATGTCCTGAGAAGTCTTCAGAGGCAACTGAAAAGTAGCTGCCTGGGAGGGAGAAAGGAAAAGCAAGTGTGCAGACAGCCAAGAGGAAAGGTGTGTTGGTGCAGAATGACACAAGGTGCCAGACCAAGGTCAGGACAGAAAAGGTGGATCTGGCTCCTTAGCGGTCACCAGTGACCTTAACTAGAGAGGTTCCTGATGAGAGTGGTGAAGGACAGGGACCCAGAGTGGTGGGGCCTGAGAACTGAAACCCAGACAAAGAAGTTGAATTCTGCCAAGAATTTTGGTTGTGAACGGGGTGTTGAAAACTGGAGAAGTATTTGAAGACAGGCGTGGGATCAAGGTTTTTTCTTCTTTATTTTCTAAGGAGGGGAGAATATAGTGCAAGGAGGCAGGGTGAGCCACCCTCCAGGCTTTTTCTAGCCCCTCCCCCAACCCCCTCCAACCTTGACAGCTCTCTCCACGTGGATCTTGGCGTTTCTGAGCCGGCCCATGTGTTGAGACGCCTTGGAGAATCCTCGCCAAAGGACAAGAGAACCTGCAGAAAGATGCGGAGTAGGGGTGGGGTAGGCACCCCTTCTTTCTCCACCCTTCATCCGATGCCTATCCTCTACCGCTCTTCTCCGGTTCCCCGGATTCTCATGTCCGCCCCAAGACTCAGCCCTGGGCCAGGAGGGGCGAGCCGCAAGTGGCCTCACCGTCCAGGGGCGGGGCGTCCTCCTGGGCCCGGGTAGGCGAGGGCCCAGGGAGGCGGGGATTCTCGGCGCCCTGGGCGTGGCTGTCGTGGGCCGAGGGCCGGAGGGCGCAGTCTAGGCGGCGCGCTGAGGCTGGGCTGCAGACCCAGTCTTGGCCGTGCGCCGGACCCTTCTCTGGAAGCCGGAACTCGGAGTGGCGCGCCCTGGGCCATGGGGCGGGGGAAGTGGCGCGGCGCTCGAGCGGCTGCGGCTTCCGTGGCCAGCTGCACACGGGGCCCCGCTCCTGGCGGTACCAGGCGGTGGAGTCCGGCTGTGCGGCCCCCAGCTCCCCCGCCCTCAGGAGCAGCGCCGCGGTGGGCCCCTGCATGAGACCCTCGCCGCGCGCGCGCGCATTCCCTGGGCCCCAGAGCCCGCCTCCCCTCCGCGCGCAGCCGCATCTCGCGGGAGCGCCCTGCGGGGGCCTGAGCTGAACCCTCCGTTCTGAGGCCCCGCCCTCTGTTTTTTGTCGCCTTAGAAACGATTCCCCTGACACAATCAGGCCTCGGGTGGCGGTTCGGGGGTCTACTTCCAGCGGGGCCAAACTCGGGGCCTTGCCTGCCCCAGACCCTTCATGAATGGGGCACTGAAGCTGGAAGCATAGAGCACTGGCTGCCCCACCAGTTTCTAATAGGGTCCTGATTCCTTATCCAGCGCTTCCTGGGGCTTCAGTTATTCCACAGTAGTCAGCGAAGACCACGTGCTAGGTAGTGGGCTAGGTGCTGGGGATCAGAAGAACAAACTACAGATGGCCCCTGATTTCATGGCGCTTACTGCCCGGTGGAGGGAAAACAAAAAGCAAGCAACAGAGGAATAACACAGGTGTTTTATACTTTAGCTAAAGTGGTCAATGATGTCCTTTCTGAAGGGGTGACATTTAAACTGAAACCTACTGAATGCAAATTGTTGAGGAGTTGGCCAAGGGAGGAATAGCATTCCAGGGAGAGGGGTCTCTGCAACAGCCCTGAGAGGGTAAGAACTTTTCTGGGGGAACTAAAAGGAAGCCGACCAGACCTGCAGCTCCTGGCAGATGGAGCTTGGGTAAGGTCCTTGGGGGTAGATTTGAAAGCCAGGGCAGTATTATGGGGAAAATAAAAGGGCAGAACCCCCAGACCTCCCCCCCCCCCCGCCCCCCGCCAAAAAAAAAAAAGACAGCACTTGGAAATAGAAAATAAGTATCGTTTCAATCTACCAAAAAAACAAGTTATGCAACAGCCCTCAAGACAAGACGGTAAGCAACCTTTTTGGATTGTATGAAACAGTATGAAAACTGTTACACCCTGAAATGTCACAGGTGAGAAAAATAAGGTTCCAAGATGTTAAATAATTTGCCTTAAATCGCATAGCAGAGCCCTGGAACCCAGGTCTGACTCCAAAGCCCCACTCTTAAACACAAGTCTGTAAGGGTTGCCTATCAGTCATGCAAGTACCAAATGGACAGTGTGAGAGGCAAACTCTAGCAATGCCCTCTCAAGCAGATTCCAGGAACCCAGCTCTGTCAATCACTGATAGATTGGCTCACACAAGTGAAGGTGGGTCCTCCACAGACCTCTCTAGTCAACCCCAACCACTAAGATCACCCTTTCTCAACCCTGCGGCTAATGACTGGGCTTCCCAAAAGGTATGCCCTCAGGAGAGGACTGGCTGATTGGAGACCATCCAGTCTGTTCTGATCAGCCAGCAAATTTGGTTTTAGCTCTGAACCCTGGGAGATGGATCCATGACAAACTAGAATTCTGGCTGGCTCACCCAGGCATTGCTGTCCTGTGAGGGTTGAGTGAGCAGCTGCCATACTCTAGTGGATGTCCAGCTTCACCGCACCTTCACGTGAGCAACAATCACTGCAAAGCTAGGCCATGGCCGTGTGCCCCACAGAAGGGCACACCTAATTCTGCAAGACAGGAGGGGGAGGTCACAGAGGTAATGTCATAAAGGGGATGAGAGCAGTCCCCACCCCCAACCCCTCCTTGCTTTAAACAGTACCTTGTCCTGTTTCAAGAGACCCATTTTGGCCATATGGAAGACTCTTTTCAAAACTCAGCAGAGCCCAACTCTTCTCAAACTTTTCTTGGCATCCTCTTCCATAAAGATAACCCCCTGTGGGCTCCCACTGACTTCCATTAGTGAACATGAAACACTTCAATGCACCTCTTTATTTACATATGCAACACTTCCACTGGCCCCCAAGTCTGAAACAGAGATGTCACCCCCCACAACCAGCACAATGGAAGTTACCAACAGCTTGGATACTGGGCTGGTGGAAAGATCAGTCATTGTTTATTCACTACTTGTAATGGCAGGTACTGTGTCAGACTGACATTATCTCCACTTTATAGATTTAAGAAACTGAGGCACAGAATATAAATAACTTGCTCAAATTCTTAAGAATAGGACTCAAACATAAGTTTTTGGTTTTTTTTTTACTCCAAGGTGTAAGAGGCTTTAATCCTGTCCAACAGAATTTTCTGCAATGATGGAAATGTTTTATCTACGACCGTGTGATGTGGTAAGCATTAGCAGCCATGTAAGTGTTGAGCACTGGCGGGACTGAGGCAATAAATTTTAAATTTTAACTGTAATAATTTAAATAGCCACATGTGGCTAGTGATCAGTATCACAGCACAGGTAGAGGCAGATGTCTTACATCTGAATTCCACCCTCTTGCTCACTAGCTGGGAGATTTGGGGCAAGCTGCTGTATCTCATGATACCTCAGGTTTCTTAGCCATGAAATGGGATTATTTCTCTGTTACATTCTAGCCCACATGAGCTCACTATGTGAAAAGGGTCAAAACTCTATACAGGTAGAGAGCAGTTTCAGAAATGGGTACAGCCTGGACTGTAATGGGTCTCTCGGATTAGGGCCTTCCAGCAGGGCTACTGTCAGAGGCCAATCACAAGGCTGTCTCTGGTGGGGACCCCCAGGCCCAAGTGCCTGCCACATGGTCTTAAGGAACAGCTCCACCTCCTTTCATCACATATACACACAGAGCACAGACCTCATGCAGCCCCAGAGGGGCAAAAAGAGACTTTAATTGGGGGAGGGAGGACCCACCAGAATAAGAAAAGGTACAGCGAGCGGGGGAGCAGAGGAGCCAGAGCAGGCAGGAGGTCCTGGCAGGGATGCTCTGGAGGACTCACCTCTCCACCTCTAGCACAGGCACTGCACTGACAGACAAGGCGAAACAGCGACCCCTCCCAGCTGGGAGGGCACGAAGCGGCCCCTGAGGCCGAAGGCTGCCTAGCTTCTAGGCCCCAGCTCCTTCCTAGGTGTGGCTGGTGGCCAGCAGTTCAGCCCTTGTCCCCAATCAGTGCTGGGTGGCCAACTGCAGGCAGGGCTCAGGAAGCTGGTAGAGGGTCCCCACCGCTTCTACTGAGCCTAAGGAGACAGGAGGACGAGGGAGAGGAACACAAGTCTGAAACCCCCCTCCCTCCCCACCTGGAATGGCTCCGGGGAGGAACAGTAGTCGCCTTTTGGCTCCAGGCCCGCCCAGACCCACAGCGACCAATAAGGTACAATCACTGGGACCAGTCACAGCCACTGGAGGTGGAGATTGTTTTTTAAAAAAAAAAAAAAAGACAAAAAGGTTACAGTCTCCTACAAGCACAGAGTTTTAAGTTTCAAGATATTAAAAAAAAAAATCTGTCCCGGCCCAGGGGACTGAACATCAGAAGCCAGCCTGACCAGGCACATGTGGCCTCGGGGCAGGTCCACTGCTGCTTTGTGGCCCAGCGAGCAAGCACACCACCCCCCTCCCGCATCTAATGCCCACCCTGACCCAGCTCCCCTCCGCTGCTGCTGCCGCTGCCGTCGCTGCACTGCTCTGGGAAGTTAACTCCAGGACGACTTCACAGAGACACGGGGGATCCTGAGGGGGAAGGCCACGAGATCCAGCCAGGTGGTTTAAAACTGTCAAGAGAACCAAGAGGCAGTGAATGATGGTTATTACTGTATCCTGGCAGGCCTGTTCTGGGGAGGGGGGCTGATCTGTGAGCTGTAACTATACTCACATTTCTGTGGGGCAGGACTAGGTCTGAGGACACACTGTGGGCATGCACTAGTTGGTCCCAAATCAGCAGGCACTGGCCCTAAAACTTAGCATTAGACAAGGCAGAAAAATTATGGGTGACATGGGCTCTTCCACAGCTCCCCTTCATTTTGCCGTGGAGACACCAAAAAGCCTTGTCACAGTGCCTTGCTTGCTGAACTGAGGTTGCCTTCTGTAGAAATGGGGGCTCATGTGCAAATGCCTGGGGATTCAGAAAGGGACCCAGGAGCTGGTGCTTTGCATCAAGCTCTGAGGGGTCCGCCAAGCAGGAGAGGCCCTGGATATGCTTTGTGCCCTCAAATATCCCCCACAGTGCCCAGACCCGCCCTGGACATTTTATAGACCAGATGCTGTGGACTTCTGGCCCACTTGCTAAACTCAGCCCAAAGATGAGCACTGTCTGGCTCACAGTGTTTCAAAGATTATGAACTAGTTGCTATGAATATGAATTAGACAACCTTGAAAAAACAGAAGACACTGCACACAAATCCAGATTCTGAAATTATTTTGATGAAGCCAGAGGGCTGGAGCTGTGTGGTGGTGACCCTCCTAGGGTGAGGCATGTGCTCCCTAGGTCCCCACAGAACCCACCTCACTCATGCACATAATGGCCTGAGCCTTACATGCACCTGAGTGTGTCACCCTGCCAGATGCCATGATACTATCTCAGATCTGTGAGTCAGAAAAACTGAGTCCTGGCACCTTCACTTACTGGCTGAGGCACTTTAAATATGTGACAACTTCAAGAGCCCAGCTGATACATCCATGAAATGAGGATAAAGATTCAAAGACTGTTTTAGATATTAAATGAGATATTGCTGATACTTGGCTTTTTGGATGTTTCTTTTGGCCATGCATGTGGCATGTGGAATCTTGGTTCCCTGATCAGGGATGGAACCCGTGCCCCCTGCATTGAAAGTGCAGGGTCTTAACCAGTGGACCACATGGGAAGTCTTTTTTTTTCCCCTGAAATACTCATATGTACTTTTTCAGCTGTGTTACTATAGAAATGCAATTACTGTAACAACTAAATGACTACTGAATGAATGAGCCAATACTAAATTGGGACAAAAACTATTTTTCATTTTCTTCAGTTGAATTCAGAGGCCTGCCCATGCCCTGGCCACATAACCTTTGTGCTATAATACAGGGAGAGTTTACTATGTACCAAGTGATATGCTTTATACACATTTCCTCATTTAATGCTCAACTACACTGAAAAGGTATATACTAATTAACAGTCTCATTTCAGGGTTGAGGAAACTGAGGCTTTGTCAAGAAGTTCTGTAAGATGCCTGAGGAGGCAGTGGACCCGGATGCACACAAAGGTGGTCTGACCCTGCCACCTGTGTGACCTGAACAAGCGTGCTCCCCTGGGTGCACAGCACAGCTACTCTGTACACTGGCTGCCCTCGGTATAATTAAAGCCCTGGGGAAGTGGGTTTAATTTCCATTTTTAGGAGCCTGAGCTCCTTCTGGGCTGGACCTGTATGCACTGGTAGGAGTAAACACTACTTCTACCATCTAGGGATCATAGTCAATTCTGAGTGGAACATGTCAACAAACCAAAGACTGTTTGGAAAAAGAAGGAAAAAAAAAAAAAGGTGGCATGCTGTGAATGTCTAAAAAAGAACTGTGTCATCAGTTCATTAATGTAAACAATCTGTCCTCCTCAGAGGGCTGCAGTCCTTTCTGTCAGGAAGGCACAAACAACTGAAGAGGGATCTGTAGGACTTAAGCCATGAAAATGATGGAAAACAGAGTGAAGAAATCATGACTTTAAGCCTGAGAAACAGATGCTGAAGGAAACTATTCGAGTCTGTTTGAGAAGTGGAATTATACTATGATTAACTGCCCTATATTCCCAGAAAATTCACATGTGGCTTTAACTTGACTCACTCAGGGACGAACAAGATACATGGAAGGACTCTATATATTCTGAGACGTAGAAATGAACGACTAAGAGAGGCACTACCCAGGGCCCTGGAGATGCTCTATAGCTCTCCAAGATGAACCTTGGGGCCCTCCCACACCAAAGCATGGGCCTGACCTGCTGCCCACCAGGGTTCCTAGAGGCCTCAGAAAATATTTATGCACAGTTGGCACCATTTCCCCACCAGATGCTAAGTTCTCAGCACAACCTTTAGGTCTTTCTACTTCTGTAAGGAAACCAGGAAGGCCACTTCACTTACATTCTTAAGGAACTCCTCAGCCACAATGCGTGCACGGGCATTGACAGACAGCTTCATCTCACTGATTTCTTTGTCAATTTCCTCCATGAAGTGGATCACAAAGTCCACCAACTTGTGCTTATACATCTGTTCTGTGTGGAAGTTGGTGATCAGAAAGCTGATGTCATACCCCTAGGGAAGGAAGACAGTGGAGAGGAGGGAGAGAATCAACATCCTGGGGCACTTCACTGGCCAGGCCCTCTATGTCACTCAGCCACAAGCTTCCAGCTGACCTCCCAAGCTACACACCCTTCAGGCAGCAGCCCATCTGCTCTGGTGGCGATGTGTATGCTGGATCCAAGGAACTAACAGGTGGATCAACTGATCCCAATTGAGAATTTTGTCTGGCAGACTATCTGTGGTATAAACAATTGTGTTCAGAATGAATCAAGGCAGAGTGAAAGGACTTGAAATCTTGTTACAGAAAAATCTCATCAAACAACAGGAACATTTAGTCCAGAGAGAAAAGAAAATGCTGTGGGAGGACGGATTGAGGTTTTTAACTATAGGTCAAACTGTGTAGAACAGCAATTTTATTTATTCTTGGTGGCCCTGGAGGTTAGATCTAGGAACAGGAGAGATTTTAGCTCAGGATAAGGGCGAGTTTGGCCAACAACTAATGTGTCTGACAATGGTGTCCGCTGCTCTGTGTGGTAGTTGCTTAGTCACTGACCGGCAGGGAGCTGAGCAGGCAGAGAATCTGTAGTGAGCGCTCAAGTACAAAGTCAGGCAACAACTGACCCCATATTAACTGTGGCCTTGAGAGACTGACTCAGTTGGTGGCAGAATTTAGAATTCTGATTCGTCATGCCCTTTCTGCCACTACACTATAGGCTCTGGGAAGGTGAGCAATGCACCTCATCTTTTTTTGCCTTTTCCACAGCTGAGACAGACTCAACCTCCTAAGCTGATTCCCCTTATTCTTACTCCAGCCAAAATGAAGACCAATACTCAACTCAGGCTGTGGGTACCCTACAGCTTGAGGAGCAAGCAATCTCAGTTTTAGAAACAATCCCAGGTCACTAGCAGTGGACTCAGTAGTGAATTCTGGGTATTACCAACACATGGATCACACACCTCCACTGGTTTCCTTCGGAGGATAAAGAAGTTCTCTGCTCGCATCATCATGAAGCGCATGAACTTGTGACATAGAATCTTCTCGATTTCATCAGCCTGGTAAAAGCAAAGAAGAAATGTGTTTCCCTAAAGTCATTCCCTAAAGGCCAACAGAAATTTGTAGCCTGGTCTTCTGACCCCAATTTCCCCCACATTCACTGTAGACACTGGGGTTGGGTATTGAAGTCTGAATCATGCAGTAACTGGTTGCCAGCTAAAAGGAAGGTCCACTACATTAGAGCTCTCCAACTTAATGGGGCATTATCATGATCTTGCCTTTACCCATTCCAGAAAGGTAACTCTGACAAACCCAAATCTTATTTTTTTTTAACTTAAAAACACATTTTGGCCACACCATGTGGCATGCAGGATCTTAGGTCCCAGACCAGGGATCGAACCCAAGTCCCCTGTAGTAGAAGCCCAGAGTCTTAACCACTGAACCACTAGGGAGGTCCTGGCAAGCCCCAATCTTTTATCCAATCCTTCCAGAATCCACATCTATATTCAAATCTGCCCTTTTCCAGTCTCATTTCACTAATGCTACATCTTCCAGTCAGTGATACACACTATGAAGAATGTCAGATAACCCTAGATGCTCTCCACTTTAATAACAATGAACATCAAACAATCCCCAAAGTTTTTCCCTGATGAACTCTCAACATTTCTGATGAAAGAATTTTGTATTACGGGCTGGCAAGACCTTAAAAGCTCCCAATATTTATTAATCTCCTCTTTTAACAAAGAGCAGGCACTAGGGATAGAGCTTTCCGGAGGCAAAATTCTAACTCTGCTTTGTTTTCAATGTGCTTGTATTTTAGTGTTGTCCTCAATTCGGCAAGGCATATTGTTTTTCTTTTTATGGTAAATTTAAGTAAAAGAAAATAAGTTAATTGAAAGAAATCTATTAAGTAAAGAAGTAGCCAAGTGGTCCATAAACATGGAAGAAATAATGGGGGTAGTGGGAATGTCAGACATTTGTGAAACAATGAAGAAACATGAAACTACACTTCATTTTCTTACCCTAAATCTCACTTTTGGAGTTTATGGCTATCAAATGGATACCATTACTACTTATTTGTCTGAACTGAACTTATTCTTCATTCATTAGGAAGAGTTTTATGACCTGACACCAAACTGGCCCATAGCCCTGGCTGCTACATTACCTGCCGTCTAATCCAGAGCAAAGCCTAGAAGATAAGGCTTTCCCTTTATTCTACTGATCTGGTAAGTTTAGCAAATCATTTCCTGGAAAGAGAACCTGGGTTTCATTGCACCCTGAATCTGGCATGTTGACCTCTTACAGAAGGGGTCCCTGGCCTCCCCAGGGAGGCAGGGGATCTAGGGTGAGCTTACCTGTTTCACAGCAATGCTGACCCTGACAGAGTTGATGGAGCCTTCAATCAGAACCTTTTCCTTTTCATTCCTGCTGATGGTCACGGGTTGTAGCAGGAGCTCTTTGCTACTCCTGAGAACACAAAATGACAGAGGTCTCTGTACTATAAAAGAACAGAATGGTCAGGGAGACTCCATGGCAGGTTCTAGAATCACTATCTGGGACCACAGAGTCCAAGGAATAAGAGACTCACAAGCAAGGGTGCTCCAAGATGGGGGCCAGAGAGCATGTTCTCCAGCAGAAGAGCACAGGCTCTAGAGTCAGGGTGAAAAGGTTCTGAAATTCAGCCTCCTTTGTTACTTCCGTTGGGCAAGTTATCTGTTGGAATCTCAACTTCCTCATTTGAAACACATCAAAAAGGGTCAAGTGTGTAACAAGTGAGCCTGGCACATTGTAGGAGCTTTACAAATGACAGCTCCTATTTTCTTAACTATGGGCAAACCCATACCCTGTTTAGGGAATGAGAGAGCCTGCCCCTTAGAGATAAGGACAAGCTAAAATCAAACAGTTTGGCCTCCTCTAATAATCAATCTAGAATAATTCACTTATTCAAAATTATGACCCCTCTCAACTCAGTTCCCATTTTGATGCCTCTGGATCCCTCTGACGGTAGTTAACTGTATTGGTGGTGTCTGTGAGCTATTATCCTTTAAAAATGCCTAGTGGAAACCATATATGTTAAGTAGCATAACAGGGCACATTTTAACATCATGTCAGTTTTCTTACATTCAAATCATATCAATTTACTGTGGTAACAATCCTTATCTCAGTTGTATATGTACCAGATTAAACGTCAATGGGGAAAAAAAATTTACTTACAAAACATAAATCAGATAAAATAATCCAAAGTATAGAATATTTGTAGTAGGGGATGGGAGTCCAGTTGTTTGTTTGTTTTTTGAGGGGAGGGATCCTTGATCTTCAAATTTGAGAAGAGCAGAGATGGCATCTCAGATAACTCAATTCTCAAGTCTTCTCCTTAAATTGCTGGAGGGTTCAGTACCTCCTTGGGAGATATTTCCCAAATGGCCCTATGTTGAGAAGTCACAACTTGTGTCAAGCAAATCTTGGCTCCAGAGTAGCTTCTCCCGAGTTTTGTCCTGTCAACCCACTGAGACCCAATTTTCTGAACTTCAAATTGGGAACCATCATTTACCTGGCAGCAAGACAAAAAATGTGAATTGTAGTTGTTGTGACAACTCCAGGATGGAAGTTCATGGCCCCCTCTGACAACAGTCATCTCTGGGTGCTGCATCCATCACCCCCTACCCCCTTTCCTCCCATACCTGACTTCTACTTCCGGCTTGTTGTGTCGTTCCACGACCTGGGAGGAGAAATTCTCCAGGCAGAGGGCAGCCTGCAGTGTGGCCCGCACGGCACTCAGGTAGGGGCGGAGAGTGGCAGTCTGGAGGAAAACCCCAAGGGACAATCAAACTCTGTCTCACAAAATCCACTGATCCCATAGTCCAGCTACACAGGAGCCAGGCAGTACTGAGGTCCTTGGCTCTCAGACACTACAGTGAACAGAACAGACTAGGCCTTCAAGATGTCTTTCATTTTAAGTCTAGAACAGTGGTTCTCAAAAGGAGACCATTTTGCCTACTAGGGGACATACGGCAATGGCAAGACAGTCTTCATTTTCACAACTGAGGTTGGGTAGGAGTTACTGGCATTGAATAGACAGAAGTCAGGGATACTGCTACATAGCTTACAATGTACAACAGAATTATTCAGCTCCAAATAGTGCTGAAGTTGAGAAACTGTGGTCTAGAGGCACACAGGTGAATGACTGTCTTCAATCTGCCCTTTGAGTCAACAAATGTATATATCTATAGTGTGCCAGGCACACGAGGGGTTGGGAATTCAATGACTAAGACCGTTTCTACCCTTACATAGTTCAACCGGGTCAGGGAGACAGACAGTTAACTATGATACAATGGGTAAAATGTGAAATAGTTAAGATTTACAAATCATATTTGCAGAAGAAACTGGTTTTGATTTGAAGATGGAAATAGCATTAGGAGGATTTTACAATGATAAAAACAAAAATGATATTCCCGGTAGAGGAAATGCCATCTAGTAACAAAGGACTATCTTCAATTCCTTGTATTAGCTAAAAGTTCTTTCTCACCCCAGGCCTTCACACATGCTGAACCATCTATCTTGCAGGTTTCTCTCCCCCTTCTTTGCCTAAGTCATCCTTTAGATCTTGGCTTATTCAGAGAAGGCCTCTTCTTTCCTCAGAGGTCCTTCTTGACTTCCCTTTTCATAGCACTTATTATAATTTACGATAATACACCTTTCAAATAGCTCCAAGAAAAGTAATTTTCTCCTTTACTAAACTGAAAGCTCCATGGTTAACAGACCATATCTATTCTATTCAAATTTACATACCCTGCAACTTGCTCAGTCAGTACCTTTCCTATACACTCTTACTCAGTTTCTGTACAATAAGTGAATGAATGAAAAAATAACAAGATTAGAGTAACAAATAGGGGCATTAAAGTAGAAATGAGTACAATGTTGCCAGGAAGCATTTTAGATTCAATGGATGAGGTTGCAAATGGTGGTCCACAGATTCATGAGGAATCTCAAATGCCAGGCTACTGAGTTTAGCTCTTCTCTTAAAAGTCATAAGGAACTTCTGGGGCTTTCTGAGGAGGAAGTTACACAACTACAGCTGCATGGAGACTTTGTGGAGAATGGATTGGAGGAGAGGGAAGTGACAGAGCCAGCAGAGAGGGTTATTTAAGTCGGGTAATGAGAGCCTGGCCTGGGGCAATGAGGGACAAGCAAGATTGTATCTGTCAAAGGTCATAGCAAATCTGAAAAAGGTACATTTTAGGTGGTCAACCCTATGACGTCTGCCCTTTCACAAATGGAATAAGCACCTTGTGTAATACTTCAACAAGTATGCTGTTTAAAAAAATCAAGAGGCATCCCCTCAGTTAAACAACAAAAACAAAAAGAAGATCCCAGGTTTCTAGTTGAGGTAAGAAAACACAGAGCAAGAATAAGGAATACAAGAGAACAAGCAAATTTAGGGAGAGGTGAGTTTTAATCCAGACGCCTAATTTCAAGGTGTCTTCAAGATATCCAGGTGAACCTTCAAAGAGAGCTAGGAAGGCAGATTTAGAAGTTATCATAAATTATATGCTCATGAAGACCTGTACATTAAATAGGTATCGACAGGAAGAGGATAAAGAAGGGGAAGGCAGTGAGCCAAACTCTCAATTGACGTTCAGAAACACCCACAATTATCAAAAGGGATGACTTCCTGAAAGGGAAAGGTCAGCGGCATCAGAGCTTAACATTCCATATTAAGGCTAATACGGTTGAATTCTGACCAGGAAAGGGTCTGCGTGGAGGCAGCAAAAGAGAGATCCTTCAGTGAGGTAAAAGTATGAGCTGGTGGCAACATGAGGAGTGGGATAAGGAAGTACGGAGGCTTCCCTCAGAGAACTGTGGGATCAAGCAAGCGAGAAAGAAAACAGTGTATTTAGTGAAGGTCTACTCTGCGTAGAGAGGTATCCCTACTACATGCCTCAGCGGCCCTACTACGGGCTATAAGGTTACTACGTGCCTTCGAAGCGCTACCACAAACCGAGGAGGAGTCACTTCCGGCTTCCCTTCTTGCCTCAGTATCCCCCACCAGCTTCAAAGGACAGAATAGGACGCCTCAAAGCCTGCTTCTTACGAACGCGTCCCCCGCTCGCCCCTTCCTCACCTCAGCCCCTGCCCCGCCCTCTTTCTCCCAGCCTCAGGGTACCCCCGCACCCCCAGCATCCCTCGGCCCAGGGCCTCTCCGTTGCAAAGTCGCATCTCCCCGAGACCCAGAGCCTAGAGACAGAAGAGCGGGGGTCCCTGGCCCGAGGCCCGGCTCTCTCACCATCGCGGGCGCTGGCTGGGCCGGAAAGCGGAAGTGCGGAAGTGGCCAGCCCCGCGACGCCTGCCCTTTCTCCAGAAGCGCAGCCGCAGTGTCCGCCCGGACGTCCGGACCGTACCATCTGTGTTCCGAGCGGGGGAGGGGGAAGCTAAGAACATTTGGTCCCTCGGAAGTTTTCCCGTTAGGACTGTCTTAGTAGCTTTAGGCTCCTGAAGCTTAAAATCAGTACTCAAGCTTCTCCCGTTCCCCATGGAGCTCTTGCTTGTGACTTTGGCTTTCTCATCTTTTTTTCCGCCGTCTTCCCTCATAGTCATGCAATGGTGCAGCCCGACCTCAGGTTGGGCACCATATTAGGGCAAAGCAAGGCGGAGGAGCTTTTCGATCCTTCCGGTTCTGAGCCCCATCCTATCTTCAGGCCCTTCCTACCTGCAGCCTTTGGGGCTCGGCGAAACTAACTGCCGGGCCGAAAACCTGGCTGCCGAGCCCCGCCCTCCTGCGCCGGGCTGTTCCCTAGGGTACGCCCGTGGCATACCTTCTGCACCCCACCTGCAGCGGGCTAGCTCGCTGCCCGCAACCCTCCCCCCTCTAAAGACGGGTTGGTACTCCCGTCTTCCCGTCCCCTTGTCAACTGCAGGGGGCCCTCACATAGCTAGTTCCGGGGCGGTTGCTCTCACCGACCGGAACTGTCCGCCCCTCCCGCGGCCCCGGGGCCGCTGGAGGCAGCGAGGAGTAGGTAGAGGGGGCGGGGGCCGCCATAGGGTGTCCTTAGAGGACTGGGACCCTGAAGGCGGGACATTGGGGCGATCCATGGGTGGGGCCAGCCATTAACCAGCCCCACTTTTCCTGTGCCAGGCACTGAACTGAGCTCTTGACTGGCATCAACTCTAAATCCTCAGAACATCCCAGGGAGGTAGGTACCATTATTACCCCCATTTTTACAGATTCAGACTTAAGGGAAAACAGACTCAGAGTTAATTAACATGTTCAGGGCTACATAGACATAGGTCAAGCCTGGGCTTGAATCCAGGTATATCTGGCTGTCCAGAGATCCAGGTATCTCTTTACTATCTGGGGCAAAGAGAAGGGGCAGAGGTGGGGAGGGGTGAGACAAGAAGAGGCTGGGAGGCACGAAGAACATTAGCGTAAGTACCGGATGCTTGGAATTCTGGGCTCAGCAGAACCCAGGAAGAGTGGAAGTGAAGGGAAGAGCATCAGAAAGACAAGCATAGTAGTATAGTAGTATATCATGGCAGTTAGGTGATCAAATTCAAAACCACCTGGATTCAAATTGCATGTTGGTAAGCTTGGACCTGCACCATCCTTACAAAGTCTGTTTCCTCATCTGTAAAATGAAGATGAGCATGGTCCCTGCTCTTAGGGTTGAGTGAGGAATTCAGTGAGCAACCAGTAAAATGTCTGCCCCTCACTTGGCACACAGTAGGTGCTGGAGAATAGGAGCTAAGCCATCATCCTTGTCAATAGGGCGCTGAAACCTGACTCCCCGAAGTGTCGGTGGATGGAAGGAGCCCTTGGACTCTTCTAGTGCCACTTTTCCCCCCATCAATGGTCCTTTCCTCTCCAGCTCCACAGGGTCCCCTATCCTGAGCCATGAGTGAGCTGAAGGACTGCCCCTTGCAGTTCCACGACTTCAAGTCTGTGGACCACCTGAAGGTCTGTCCCCGCTACACAGCGGTGTTGGCCCGCTCTGAGGATGACGGCATCGGTATCGAGGAGCTGGACACATTGCAGCTGGAGCTTGAGACCCTGCTTTCCTCTGCCAGCCGACGCCTGCGGGTGCTTGAGGCTGAAACCCAGGTTATACCCTACAGAGGGGACATCACTACAGGGATGTCACTACAGGGACATCACTACAGTCCACTACAGGGATGGACTATGACAAGTTATGGGATGTGTCATTGAGTTAGCCTCAGCTGCTGAGGCCCAGGTTACAGGATCTCAGGGGTGAAGAGAGAGACCCAAACATTGCTCGTGTGACACATAAAATATGCAAGAATGTGCATGCTCCTTCTAAAATGTGAGATTTCTTATTCACTAAGCATCTAGGGACCCCCGCCACTCCACAATGTTCTGGGTCTGTAGAGTTAATTAGGACAATTCCAGCCTTTGGGGAGTGTGCCAACTAAAGGGAAGGGGAGGTCAGACACGTATCAGGTGAATTGCTGTTCTGATTAGGAGTACTGGGGGAACTGGAATGGGAGGCCTGGATTTGAATCCTGCTGTTTCTGAGCTGTGTGATGTTGCAAAACTTACCACCTGCTTCTGCAGATCAGTCCTCTGTCTGCAAAGTGGGCTGGATAATAGGACCTACCCTCAGCTTTTGTGAGGATTAAGAGAGATTTTTACAAAGGCTCAGCCCAACGTCTGACACTTAAGTAAGCATGTCAAATGTTATTTATTGGTCTGACTCTCATTATTTCTATTTATGGCATAAACATCCTCTGAGCCCTGGGTGCCAGGTGCTCTGCCAGGACCTGGGGACCAGAGATGGCTGAGATGAACTTCCTGGTCCCCAATAGCTTATAATCCTGTTGAAGAGACAAGGTACTCCGTTTATTCTAGTTATGACCAGATGACATGATCGGGCCTAGGGGTGCGAGGTACCAGAGACTCCTGTAGAAAGAAGATGCCATTTTAACTGAACCTCCAAGATGAATAAAATTAACTTGTGGTCCCTGGGAACCCATGGAAGCTTTTCGAGTGGGGCTGTGGCACAGTCTTTTAGCATCTAAGAAGTAGAGAGCTGATACAGGAAAGGCTTTCTAGTCATGGTAACATTTAAAGTGAAGGTTTGCTGGGAGCCATACGTGCCTTCAGTAGAAAGTTACTGCCAGCATGTTTTCCTCGGGCTAATATGCACTGCATTGTCATCTACTTGTTGGACCTGCTAAACACTGTGTGACCAGGGTGGGTGCTGCAGAGGTGAATCAATACAGACAAGTGAATGGAATGAAGACAAGTATATGAAAACATCTTGTGAGCTGGGCACAGAAAAGGAGCTGAGTTTTGCAGTATGATTAGGAGTTTGCTAGATAAAAAAAGGAAGGGGAGAAACTTAGAGCCTTCTTGAGTTCCAGATCCTAATTTTTCATGGGGAGATGGAGTTGTCCTGTGTCTTCCCTTCTCAACCTCAGTGACAGTCTTTGAATTTCAGATCCTCACTGACTGGCAGGATAAGAAAGGTGACCGACGATTCCTGAAGCTGGGTCGAGACCATGAGCTTGGAGCTCCCCCCAAACATGGGAAGCCCAAGAAGCAGAAACTGGAAGGGAAGGCGGGACATGGGCCCGGCCCTGGCCCTGGGCGACCCAAATCCAAAAACCTTCAGCCCAAGATCCAGGAATATGAATTCACCGATGACCCAATTGATGTGCCACGTATCCCCAAGAATGACGCCCCCAACAGGTTCTGGGCCCAGGAACATAGATGGGCCTTGGGATTTGGGCACTGGAGGCTGTGGAGGGGCCTGGGGCTGAGGCTGGTGGGGCAGGGGTACCCCCTCAGGCTCTGCTTCTCCCTGCAGATTCTGGGCTTCGGTGGAGCCATACTGTGCTGATATCACCAGTGAGGAAGTGCGCACGCTAGAGGAGCTACTGAACCCCCCAGAAGATGAGGCTGAACATTACAAGGTGAAGACCCCAGGCCTAGATAGACATGATGGAGAACAAGAGGGCTCAGAGATGCCTCAGAATCAAAGATCACAGAGCTATATATCATCTTCTTTTTCTCTCTCCCCAGCCTCCTGACAGTTCCATTAACCCACTCAGACACCCAGGTTCTAGCTCTCAGCTTCCTCCCTTCCACCCCGCTACATCCTAAGGCATCTTCTTCAGTGAGGTCCTCCCTTTGTCTCTGTCATCCCCTTTGCTTTGGCTCAAAATTCATCAGCTTTTACCTTTACAGCCTCTTAACACTTGCTTCCCTCTAGAGGGATTCTCTCTCCCTTTTTATTGGATGCACCAGATGGCATGTGGGATCTTAGTTCCCTGACCAGGGATCGATCCTGCACCCCTTGCAGTAGAAGTGAGCAGTCTTCAGCATTGAACCACCATGGAAGTTCCTCTCTCTCTTTTTTATTTTTTTAATGTATAGAAGTTTTTTTTATTTTTAGTCTTTATGATGAAAATAAAAGAGGTTCCGTTAAAGAAAATTTAGAAAATACAGAAAAATATTGGAGGGGAATTCTCCCATAGGTCTGCTGTCATGATTAGAGGTGCTTAAAACACAGCCTCGTGTGGCTCCCACTGCCCACAGACTCAGGTCCAAGCCTCAGTCCTTGGTAGCACAGCCCAGGTGCCCCTCTCCAGTGTCCTTGGCCACACCACCTCTTTACTGCTGTTATTTGCCAGCCCCACCAAGCACCTTACCCTCACTCCAGGCTCACACAAGGTCCTTTCTGGTCTCTGGGCCTCTGCACATGCCCATCTCCTCTTGGCAAACTAACACCCTTCAAGTCCCGTATTGCACGTTACCTGCACCAAAATGGTTTTGCAGGTTTCCCAGCAGAAGGTTGGTCTGTCTTTTGCACTGCCACAACACCCTAACCTACTCTGTCACTCCACTTGTCTGAATTTTTAAAAAGCTTATTTGAAAAGGTAATCTGTACGGGCAGTCACAAGTTTAAGCAGTGCATAAGCTATTTCTCTCTCATTTCTGACCTTAAGGCCTGTAGTTCTCTCGAGAGATAATAGCTGTCAACTGAAATTGTCTGTGTACACACACCATTGTGCACCTTACATCGTGGAAATTTTCCTGTACTGCCTTCTGTGTGTTTTAGTTGTTTATGTACCTGGCTTCTTTTCTAAACTGTGAGTGTAAAGATTTTTATCTCCTGTATCTCTTCTCACCTGAGGCTCAGGCCTCAGCCCTGGGCTAGATACTTGGGAGACAGATAAATGAAGGAATGAGGGTGAACTAAGAGCCTGTTAGCAGTTCCAAGTGCACAGAGAGACCATGCCACACCCCAGGCATCGCTGGCCTGTATTTATCTCTTTGGGGCTGGGTGGGATGTCTCCCACAGATCCCGCCCTTGGGGAAGCACTACTCCCAGCGCTGGGCACAGGAGGACCTGCTGGAGGAGCAGAAGGACGGGGCCCGGGCAGCAGCCGTGGCTGACAAGAAGAAAGGCCTCATGGGGCCCTTGACCGAACTGGACACTAAAGTTAAGTCCCTCACCTCCCCGCCCACCCCAGGCTAGGACTTGAGTTCCCAGAACTTCAGCCCACCAGTCTACCATGTTTCTGCCCAATGCAGATGTGGATGCCCTGCTGAAGAAGTCTGAGGCCCAGCATGAGCAGCCAGAAGACGGGTGTCCCTTTGGTGCCCTGACACAGCGCCTGCTGCAGGCCTTGGTGGAGGTGAGTACCCCCAGTGCAAAACAGGAACCACTATCACTCTATTTCAATGTTTAATTGTTTATTGAAGCGTATATTTAGAAAGGTACGCAAGTCATAAATGTACAGCTTGATTGATTTTCACAAATGAGCACCCTTGTGCAACTAGTCCCAAGATCACAAAATAAAACATCATTGGCATCCCTGAAGGCCCTCTCGTGCCCCTCCCAGTGTTTAACCTCCCCCACCTCCAGGGTAGCCACTACTCCACAGTTACTTTTGTGGAGCATTAGTGAAAGGCCCTGTGCAAAGGGCTTTCTACACATCCTCTTGTTAGAGGCAGATAGTGGTTAACCCCACATTACACCGAACAAGGTTGAGGCTCAAAAAAGGGAACTGTTTGCTTGACATCACACAGCTAATAAGCGGAAGCAGGTTTCAAACACCAGATTCAGCGTCCCTTTCTTTATGCCCACTGACTATCCCAAGGCATGTCTCGTCACCTTATGAGCCTCAGTTTTCCCTCTGGCTCAAACACAATAGCATTTTTCTCTCCCATGTAGTATTCTGGGCACGTGTTCCAGATCAATTGAGCTAGGGGGAGATCTCTGTTCCACACCATCAGACAGGGACCCCAGGTTTGCTGGCTTTTGAATTGTTTAAAAAAATGCATATATGTATCTTTGGCTGTGCTGGGTCTTCGTTGCTGCTTAGGTTTTTCTCTAGTTGTGGCGATCAGGGGCTACTCTGTAGTTGGGGTGCTCGGGCTTGTAATTGCAGTGGCTTCTTTTGTTGTGGAGCACGGGCTCTGGGGTGCACAGGCTCAGTAGTAGCAGCTCCTGGCCTCTAGAGCACAGGCTCAGTAGTTGTGGTGCCCAGGCTTAGTTGCTCTGCGGCATGTGGGATCTTCCTGGTTCAGGGATCAAACCTATGTCTGCTGCATTCCACAGAGCCACCAGGGAAGCCCACTTTGCTGTCGTAAACATGAGCTCTGCACAGGGTCATTCCAAATGTGACTGGCACTCCAGCCCACAGAAAAAGAGCAAGGAGGAGTGTGTGAAGGTCCCACTGGCTGTGGCTCTTATCTCGTCTAATCACTTTCCATTGGAGAGTATTTGTCACATGACCACCCTGACCACAGGGGAGGCTGGGAAGTGGGGTGTATCTGGGTAGCCATTAGCCCAGCTCCTGTGGAGGGAAGACGAGAATGGCTTTTGGACAGCCAGCCACCTCTGCCACGGTACAGCCCCTGTGCTCAGCACAGCCCCTGGTGCACTGCAAATGCTTAACGAGCCCTAGTTCTTCTCATTACTGCTGTTGAATGTTACCATCACTCTTCTGTGCTCCCTTTTGTATCAGTACAAAAACAAGAATTTATAAAATGATGAAAGCTTTTTGGAGCCAGTTTGGGAAGACTTCCCAGAGTGGGTGGAATGCAAAGAAGAAAAGATTATTTCTGGTATGTGAAGACTGTCCATGTAGGTCAGAGGGAAGCAGGAAAATGATAATACTACAGCTCTTTCTTCTTCTGACCATCTCTGTGCTCTTCTAGGAAAATATTATTTCCCCCATGGAGGACTCTCCTATTCCAGACATGTCTGGGAAAGAATCGGGGGCGGATGGGGCAAGCACCTCTCCCCGCAATCAGAACAAGCCCTTCAGGTGAGTGACATCATGTCCACACTCCACAGTCTGGCCTCTGCTTCTGTTGACTTCTGTCAATCCCAGCCTGGGGTGGTCTTTATATTCATAGAGAGACTGAGAACATTTTTATAAAGTCCAATAGAAGTCACATGTGCGTGCTGGCCAAGCACTTCCACATACACAGAGTTAGTTCAGGGTTTTCATTATGGCCCTGTTCTCACTGTAAACCTAAATGTCCAACTGGAGGGGACTGGCTGGCTAACTCGTTGTAACTCCATATGATGAAATAACTTGCAACTATCAATCATATTAGAGAAATATAATTAATTGATATGAAAAGATGGGATCAGTAGAGTGATAAGTGGAAAACATTAGTTGTAGCACAATATGAACAGTATGACCCTATTTTTACTTAAGATATATTTAAATGTGTATACATAGCAGGTAACAAGCTAAAATAATACATAATAAAAGTGGGAAGAGGGACTTCCCAGGTTGTCCAGTGGTTAAGACTCCACACTGCCAATGCAGGGGGTGCGGGTTCAATCCCTGGTCAGAGAACTAAGATCCCACAGGGCCATGAGTGTAGCCAAAAGATTAAAAAAAAAGTGAGACTAATATTTAACACAATCTAGAGTATGTATAGTATTTATATAATAGTAACATAAAATACATATTTTTATGTATATACCATATGGGAAAAAAATGGTGTGTAATAATAACAGATAACATAATAATTCTCTCTAGGTTGTTAGCATTATAGGTTTTCCTGTATTTTATATTAAATAATATATTGATATCTGTTGCTTGTGTCTGAAACAAGATCAAATGTGTCTGTCTCTGTATTTTGATATGTAGATAGACAGAGAGGGTGTCCCAAAGAGAAGGGAAGGTGTTTGCTAGCTTGGGTGCCTCAGAGGGGCCCCCCTACAGGCTGGCCTTGAGCTGAGCACTGCCCTCCCCTGCAGTGTGCCGCATACGAAGTCCCTGGAGAGCCGCATTAAGGAGGAGCTGATCGCCCAGGGCCTGCTGGAGTCTGAGGACCGCCCTGCAGAGGACTCAGAGGACGAGGTTCTGGCGGAGCTGCGCAAGCGGCAGGCTGAGCTGAAGGCGCTCAGTGCCCACAACCGCACCAAGAAGCATGACCTGCTGAGGTGAGTGTGGATGGGAGGTCTCGGCCGCAATGGTCACCTTCTGGGAGCTTGACGGCAGGCTTTTCAAACCTGGCAGGGCCTCTGAAGACCTGAGGAGCTTTGAAAAAAAAGTCATTGCTGGGCACCACCCCACTGGTTATATCTCAAACATTCTAATTCCGCTGACTAGAGCTGAGGCATCTGTGAGTTATTTATTTACCTCAAACTGTGGTAAAAACAAATAATAGAAAATTTTACCCTCTAAACCGTTTTCAAGTGTACAGTTTAGTAGTGTTAATTATATTCACATTGTTGTGTGGCTTAGTTTTTAATCCTCTCCATGCTGATTTTCTTTTTCTCCCAAAGTGTGCTTTTTTTTTTTCTTGATTCTTGTTCTTTGTTTTTGGTGCCAAAACTCAGGATTGAACCAGGGACCTTTTGTTCCCCCCAAGTTTTATAGTGAAAATTTCATACATGTAGAAAATCTGACAGACTAGCACAGTAAACACCAATATACTCTCTACCTCAGATTATCAACTGTTAACATTTAGTTGGGCATCTGTGATTATCAGCCTCTCACCAGGAATTGACCAGTGTTGAAGGGCAACGTCATTCATTTTGTATTCATTTCCATACATCTTGCCCTGCATTGGTCACAACAAGGATGCAGGTGGAAACCAGAGGGAGATCACGGGAGGCACTGCCATTTTATTGGGGAGATAGACAAACAGCCCAACTAAGTCCCCTTGCTTCTTATAGGCAGGTGCTGTGTCTTCACCTCACAGAGCCCCAACAGAGCAGGGCACACTCATCCATTTGGCCAGGTTGCCTATCTCTTAGACCTGGTGCTGTGGGTTAGGAGAAGAGGCAGGGCAAAGGGCTTGCAGTCATTGCATGAGTGGTTGGCAAAGACATGCACCATTAGGAAAGAAAGTTGCTGACGAGCTGCTGGGGTATTTAAGGATGAGGGTGTACTGAGTGTCTACCATGTACCATGGGTTTTATGTCTGCCCTCTTACTTAATCTCCTGTACAGCCCAGAGAGTAGCTGGTAGTTTTTTCCCTGTGCACCAAATGAGGAAATAAAGGCCCAGTGAAATGAGTGCTCTGCTGAAGGCCACACAGCCAGCAAACAGCCAAGCTGTGACTCAAGCCCAAGGCTGAGTCCAAAGCCTCATTCTAGTTCCCTCTCAAGGGCAAGAAGAGGAAAATACAGATAAAAGAGTATGGAGGAAGGGAGGGCAAGGGCAGAGGGGGAGAGAGAAGTA
>NW_011494743.1:4091334-4100587 GCF_000754665.1 Bison bison bison | reverse complement strand
AGAGAGAAGTAGGGCTGTGCAGATGTGGAAGTCAGGGGCAGTGAAGGAACTAGATTGACTGTCAGAAGGCCCGCATGTACCCCTCAGCCCTGCATGGACAGGCTGCAAGGCATGTCCTGCCCCGAGCAGCAGCTTCCCCTTCTGAAAAATCAACAGGTTAAACTATGTGGATCTCTTTAGTGACCTTCCAGCTCCACCATCAATTGAATTGATAGGTCAGGTTCCATTCAGAGGCATCAATTTGGCGTCTCACTTGCCTCCTGTAGACCTCAGGCTGCCTGGACCCTTAGATGGCTCTGGAATTTGGATGCTGAAGTAAGCAGGTCTTTTGCTGGCACCGGGACACCTTTTAAAGATAGTTGGGAGCCAGCCTGCTTCGATTCAGATTTCTGCTCACTAGCTGTGGGATCCTGGGGCATTTCTTTCCCTCCTTGAGCCTCAGTTCCCTGAGTGGTAACAAGAATATTAGTAGTACCTACCTCACAAGGTTGTTACGAGGATTAATTGAACTACTATTTTTGAAGAGGCAGTACTTGACACAGGGCACCACCTAAGTGTGACTCAGTAACTTTGCTTTTTGGTATGGAAAGGTCCACGGTCCCCGGGTAGCAGATGGGCTCA
This sequence comes from Bison bison bison, assembly GCF_000754665.1. Lineage (NCBI taxonomy): Eukaryota > Metazoa > Chordata > Mammalia > Artiodactyla > Bovidae > Bison > Bison bison. The sequence goes on along the minus strand of NW_011494743.1, from coordinate 4,099,966 downwards.
GTCTGGAAGAGGGAGGAGCCCCTGTCCTGGTGGGCTTCCCATAGCATCTGGTTGGCTGGTCCCCATAGGCTGGCGAAGGAGGAGGTGAGCCGACAGGAGCTGAGGCAGCGGGTCCGCATGGCAGACAATGAGGTCATGGATGCCTTCCGCAAGATCATGGCTGCCCGGCAGAAGAAACGGACCCCCACCAAGAAGGAGAAAGACCAGGCTTGGAAGACTCTGAAGGAGCGCGAGAGCATCCTGAAGCTGCTGGACGGGTAGCTCTCACCCCTGCTCAGGCCGCCTTCCCCTGGCCTGGGACGGGAGGCCCACTTCCTTCCAGCTTCCAGAAGTTTGGCCTGTGGCTGCCTAGCTAATGTCAGATGGCAGCGGTCTCTAGAGGCTGGGCCCTTCCCTGACATGTTCTGGCGTAAGTCTGTATAGCCAGGACATGAGAGGTCTCTGCTTGGTCCCCCAGATGAGGAGGGGCTTCATTTCTGGGTCTTCCTCACCCCCTACCCTCTCCACCCCTCACCCTCAAGGACTTCTCCATTGTGGTTTTGTAAAGTGCAGACTTAAGAATAAAGCGACTGAAACATGGTTTTTTTAAAAAGCATCCAGAATCTCTGCATGTCTGTTACTGTGGGGTAGAAAGGAACTAACTGGTGGAGTGGCAGAGTTGACTAGGGCATGCTCGATGGCTCTCAGCCTGTGGCCACTCACCCAGGTCATTCATTCAGGGAGAACTTTCTGAAGATATCTGTGACCACAGGTAACATCTCAGCTCAGGGTGGTTTGACAATAAGGACATTGTGTTAGCTAGGGGTTTGGTGCTCCGGGGGCAGGGTGGCATCCACCAGGGTTGACCAAAGGGCCAGGGATCTCCACACTCCCATGGTGTCAGCTTTTGTCTGAAGTAGGTTCCCTTCCTGCTGTGCAGTGGCAGCCAGTAGCAGCTGATGGAGGCCAAATGCTTCCTTATTTCTGTCCAGCACAAGAGGGCAGGAAGGCATCAGCTGGCTTCCACGGCCCACCCCGAAGAGCAAGAAGCCTTTCCCAGACCCCATTAGGTCTCACCAGCCCAATCTCGGTCCTACATGCCCATGAGATGTTGTTACCTGTGGCCACAGATATGTTCAGAAAGTTCTCCCTGAATGAATGACCTGGGATGACTCTAATGGGTTTAAACCACTCTCTATGAGAAAGGAGTCTGCTTCCCCACTAAGCCTAAGGTAGTGGGGAGACAGGGTAGAACAGATGAATAAACAGACTCTTGTCTCTGTCTCCAATTGTTCCTAAACTATGATGTCAGAGAGTCGGAGAATAATTTGCAATTTACTGTGGGAAGGTTGAGGTCTACATGGAGGTGTGGGGGGGCAGAGATTCCCTAAGGAAGTGACCTATGAACTGAGCCTTAAAGGAGGATGGCCAGGATGGCCAACATTCTTATACGGCCAACACCTCTCCTGTTAGAGAACTGCCTTTTTCCCATTCCACCTAGCTCTGTGGGCTGTCAAAAGAGGGTGGACATGTGACACCAGAACGGCCAATCTCAGTCTGCCATCCCTCTAGCCACAATGATTGGTCCAAAGAGTGGGCAAGTGACTCAAGCTGGGCTAATCAGAGGCCTTCCGTAAGACTGCTCTGTGGATGCTGAAAGAAAGGAGGACTTCTCTTTTGAGAGAAAAAACCACAGAATATAAGCTTGAACCACCCAGTAACCCATTTTCTGGCCACATGGAAAAGTCTGCCGGAGAATACAGCCAATTCAGGAAGCAGAGCCAGGAGATGGAAGACAGAGCTCTCAAACGATATAGCTGATGCCCTGGATCCTCCACTGGAGTTCAGTTATATTCGCCCACAAATGTTTATTTCAGCTTACGCTAGTCTACTTTGGAGCTTTGTCATTTGTCAACTAGAAAAGATGTGACTAATAAAAGTGTATTTTGGCAAAAAGAAGGGTGGCGTGCGGTCCTGAGAGAAAGGACAGTGTGAGGGAGGCTCTGCCTCCTGCTGTGTGGCAGTGGAGGGGCGGGGGAGGTGCTGCTGCAGATTTTCAGTGATTCACTGCCCTGTGGTTCTGTGCAGGCTTCTCAGAGAGAAACACCCACACTTAATTTCTAAAATTAAGTGCTCAATAAATTCGGCCTTGTACAAGGCACTGCTAAACTTTTTAAGCTATTGAATCTTCTCAAACATCCCGCATGTAGGTACTAACAATATCCCAGTCACAGATGAGGAAACTTAAGTCTTAGGAATTGATATACCTTGCCTGCTCAAGTAGCGGATTAGTGGTTGAGCATGGTTTCAAGCTCAGTTTGACTTGCAGAGTCTCTTTATGACGCAGCACATTAGGGCCCCACTTCCTTAGAGTCTGCGTGTGGTACTTCAGGTTTAGGTGGTGCGCAACCTCTACAGCAATACACGCAAGCCCTGCCTACAGACCCCCTGTTCTTAGTTACTGCTCGTTTCCATGTCCGTTACCATAAGTATAGTAGGCGTCATTAGCACAGTGTTCCAGGAACAGCGACGATTTTGTGGAGGAGGAAGGATGGCAGCCGAGGTCCCGAGATGAGGTAGAATTGTGAGAGAGGAAGGTAGACATTATAAGTAGAAGGAAAAACCCTAGAAGACTGACTGGGCCTAGTTCACGAGGGAAAAAACGGAACTTTCAAGGATTGGTTGTGAGAATTCTAGTTATTCTCTATTGCACATCTACCTTCTGCCTGGTACTGTGCTGGCCCTTTGCTCCATGTCTTATATGATGCTCATTACACACCTACAAGGCGAGGAGTAACATTTACCTTGCAGAGGAGGACATCCAGGCTCAAGAAGGTTGCACAGCCTCAGTGCAAGAACGGTTACAGCCCTGCTAGTACGATCCCTGACAGAGGTGACAATGACAACAGGACAGGGAGTCCCTCTTATGGCCACCCATGTCCATTAGAGCTGGAGAAGGCCTCCTATATGGGGCTGGGGAAAGCTGGGTTCCCTTTGAGGAGGGGGAGATTCGTTTTGGCACCTCAAGGCTCCAATGTTTTTATTTTTTGTGGGATCTTAGTTCCCCGACTAGGAACTGAACCCAGGCCCCAGCAGTGAAAGTGTGGAATTCTAACCATTGGACTGCCAGGGAATTCCCTAGGCTACAGTTTTAATTGGAAAGGATATTGATCCCTTATCACCAATTTGGTGATTTTTTTTTACCAATTTTTACCAATTTGGTAAAAAAAAAAAAAAAAGTCTTTTGTGTGTTGGCCCTGAAAATCATCCACTAACATTGTTTACCCTGAGTCCCCAGTGCCTTACAACTAACTTTCAGAAACACCAGAGTGAGTGAGAACAGGATTGGGTAGAAGTGGAGTAGGTGGGCTTGACCCATCCGTGACCTAGCATGGGTCCCCAAGCCTCCCCAGCACTCTTGGGAACTGACTGGGGGATGCAAGGTCACACATGACTTCTGCTAAGGAAGCAATGAGGAATTCCCTGGTGGCCTAGTGGTTAGGATTCTGAGCTTTCATAGCTGTGACCCCTGGGTTCAATTGCTGGCAGGGGAACAGAGATCTTGCAAGCCACAGGGTGTAGCTAAACAAAAAAAAGAAGGAAGCAATGGCTGGAAGTTTATGGAAAAATGGTCAGAGAATAAATTCCTTTCCTGATGAGTGACTCAGGACTCAAAGGAGAGAACTAAGCATAAACAGACCAAAATTCACTTGTTCATGTATTAATTCACTCATTGCTTTTTCTCTTTATTCACTTCATAAAAACATTTATCGCTCCATCTGCTGCTGCTGCTGCTGCTAAGTCGCTTCAGTCGTGTCCGACTCTGTTTGACCCCATAGACGGAAGCCCACCAGGATCCTCCGTCCCTGGGATTCTCCAGGCAAGAACACTGGAGTGGGTTGCCATTTCCTTCTCCAATGTAGGAAAGTGAAAAGTGAAAGTGAAGTCGCTCAGTCGTGACCGACTCTTCGCAACCCCATGGACTGCAGCCTACCAGGCTCCTCCGTCCATGGGATTTTCCAGGCAAGAGTACTGAAGTGGGGTGCCATTGCCTTCTCGGATTGCTCCATCTACTTGCCTTTATTTCCTCATTCATACTTTTGTTTCCTTACTCAGTGATCCTGTTACCCTGGCTAAAAGCTATGTGGGTGACAATGGGAGGCAGCTGAGCAGACAACCAAAACACAAGGCAATAAAAGCAGATAGAAGAATGTATAAAATATGCACAGACTTGGGACAGAGACTGGTTTATAACAGCCCAGAGGGTTAGAGGGCTTCCCTGGTGGCTCAGACAGTAAAGAATCTGCCTGCCATGTTGGGAGACCCAGGTTTGATCCCTGGGTCAGGGAAGATCCCCTGGAGAAGGGAACAGCTACCCTCTCCAGTATTCTTGCCTGGAGAATTCCATGGACAGAGGAGCCTGGCAGGTTACAGTCCAAGAGGGCACAAAGACTCGGACACAACTGAGCCATTAACACTTCCATTTCATTTAGAGGGTCAGGAAAGACTTCGGGGAGAATGTGGAAAAGAAGTTGCAGGTCAGAAGACATTCCAAACAAAAGGAACAGCAAGGCACAGAGGTGCGAACAGCTGTTTTGCTTAGAGAGAGGTGAGAACTTGAGTGTGACTGGAGCCCTGGACGTGTGGAGGGGGAGGGCCGGATGAGATGTGAGGCAGAAAGTAGGTTGAGACCAGGCTGGGACAGGCTTTGAATGGCAGGTTAAGGTTCGCTAGTTTTATTCCTAAGGTCAGTGGTTGTTCTCAAAGTGTGATTCCTGAACCAGCAACATCAGCATCATCTGGGAACTTAATAATGATGCAAATTCTCAGGGCCCAGATCTACCCAATCAGCAGGGCTCCAGGGGTGGGGGGCCAGATGTCTGTTTCAGCAGGCCCTAAGGCAATTCCTGATGCATTTTATAGTCTGGGCATCATTCTTCTAGGCATTAGGGAGTCAGGGGTGGTTTGTGAACAGGGGAGTGCCATAACAGCACCCTAAAATGGGAAGTACTCTGATAGCAGCAGGGAGGCTGCACTGAAAAGAGGGGGTGAGGGTGAAACTGCATCAGACAGGAGTGCAATCATGTGCAAAGGAACACATCTGAGATGGAGGATGTTGCAGAAACTGGCAGATGTCCTCCCAAATATATGCTCCCTTTCTTCTATAGTAATAGAACTCCTGATTTTTAGCTGGACATGTGCGTCTGAAAGACTAAATATCCTAGCTTCCTTTGCAATTAGGTATGATCATGTGATCAAGTTTCAGCTGACAGATGTGAGTGGAAGAGATGTGTGTTACTATGAGGTCTTGAGTCTCAAGGGCTGTGCCCTCCATGTTCCCTTCTCCCCATTGCTGGGATGAGGCATGGTGGCCACGCTTCTCAAAACATGTGGTCCAAGACACCATAGAAACAGGTGAGTAAAAAGACAAAAAGTTAGGATTCTTCTTACCTTGTAGTCATTGTACCAGCCTGAGACTGCTGTAACAGATTGTTATACATTTCTATTTTAAGTCACAATTATTTTGGGTGTCTCCTAGAGAAACAAACCTATGTTCTAGTTGATAAAGTAAGTGGCACGCCAAGCCCTCTTTTCAAACTATACCTGCTTCCTTCTCTTCCCTTCATCTCTTTCTTTTTCAAAAGAATTTGGGAAAACATAACTGAGGGTGTGTCTAATGAGTTTCATAAAGTTAAGCCCATCTGGTTTAATGGAGTCATGGTCATTAACCATTAGATTTAGCTCTAAGCTTCCTGGAAGCTACAGTGCAAAATGGAAATATGATGCATCAGTCTCAGAACATTTGATATCAGAGTAAAGGGCATCTCCCAGTTTTACTGACAAAAATTCTAATAATTTGTCGTGCTGGCGAAATTTCTCAACTGGAGTCATATGTAGATAATATTCTCCATAAATTTGACAGGAAAAGGAGACTGAGTTTCACATGGTGATTTCTTATCACAACCTCTGATGAAAGCTCAGGACATATTGTTAAAACAACTCTGGAAGAATGGTTATGCAAGGGACCCCCAAGCTAGGGTGGTGCCAAGCACTGTACGTGAATTTGCTCCTTTCAACAACCCTATGTCAGAGCAGGCAATACTATTACCCTTATTTTACAGATGAGGAAACTAGGCTACAGAAAGGGGAAGGGCCAGATCAGATAGCTGGTGGTGAGCCAGTGTTGTAAGCCAGGTCTTAGACCTTAGAGGCCTTATTCTAAACGTCCCTCTCTGGGCTGGCCAGCACCATCACATACAAAATTGTAGGTACTGTGGGATGAGAATCAGCGAAAGGCCAAGAATATGTGCCCTAGAATATGCCTGGGTTAGCCAAGAGAAATTAGTGAGATCTGGTAAACAGTAGAGGGACCTCTGAGCCTCTAAAGATAGGCTGTTCCTAGGTGAGAAAGTAGGGGTAGGCACCACAGAGGCAGAGGGAAAACCCCAAATGTGGGGCTTGACTAGAACTTGTGGACCTTCAAGAATGGAAGGAGAAATAATATTGAAAGTGCTATCCTTGGGGACCTAATGTCTGGAAAAGGAGAGGAAAACTCTCTTAAATAGGCTGCTGCTGCTGCTGCTAAGTCACTTCAGTCGTGTCTGACTCTGTGCGACCCCATAGATGGAGCCCACCAGGCTCCCCTGTCCCTGGGATTCTCCAGGCAAGAACACTGGAGTGGGTTGCCATTTCCTTCTCCAATGCATGAAAGCGAAAAGTGAAAGTGAACTTGCTCAGTCGTGCCCGACTCTTCACAATCCCACGGACTGCAGCATACCAGGCTCCTCCATCCATGGGATTTTCCAGGCAAGAGTACTGGATGGGTTGCCATTGCCCTAATTTAGGATTATTTCCCTGAAATTGATTCCCAGAAGAGAAATTCCTGGGTCAAAAGGCTGGACATTATTTAAGCTTTTGATGCATACTGCCAAATTGCTTTCCAAAAGAAAGATTTTTAGCAAGTCATTTTTCCACCAGAAATACTGAAGTACCCATTGCTCACACTAACATCAGCTATAAATGGTTTCTTCTTTTAATTTGTACTTCCTTGACTACTTTCAAGGTAGAGAATATTCCATGTTCATTGTGTTTTGTCTGTCTCCTTTGACCATTTATTGGTTCTTAGTTATCAATTTTATGTATTCTTTACATAATAGAAATATTAACCCATTGTCACTAAAACATTTCCTCAGTCAGAAGTTTGCCTTTTACTGTTAGCTATGATCTTGGAATAAGGTAGAGTTTTGGGTTTGTCTGTTTGTTTCCAACAACAGAGGTTAAGAATGTTTTTGTAATTGTGATGCAACCGACAAGGGCTTAATTTCCAAAATATACAAACAGCTCATGCAACTCAACAACAGAAAACAATCCAATCAAAAAATGAGCAGAAGGCCTAAATAGACATTTTCCCAAAAAAGAAATTCAAATGGTCAACAGGCACATGAAAAGATGCTCAACATCTCTTATTATTGGAGAAATACAATCAAAACTACAAGGTACCACCTCATTCTGGTCAGAATGTCCATCATTAAAACTCTACAAATAACAAATTTTGGAGAGGATGTGGACAAGAGTGAACCTCCAAAATAAGTTGGTACAGCCACTATGGAAAAAAATATGGAAGGTCCTCAGAATAACTAAAAATAGAATTACCATAAGATGCAGAAATCCCACTCCTGAGCATATACCCAGATGAAAAGCTAATCCAAAAAGACACATGCACTCCTATGTCACCATTCACAATAGCCAAGACATGAAAACAATCTAAATGTCCAACTACAGATGAACGGATAAAGAAGACATGGTACATATATACAATGGAATACTATTTAGCCATAAGAACAGATCAGATCAGTCGCTCAGTCGTGTCTGACTCTTTGCGACCCCATGAATCGCAGCATGCCAGGCCTCCCTGTCCATCACCAACTCCCAGAGTTCACCCAGACTCACATACATCGAGTCAGTGATGCCATCCAGCCATCTCATCCTCTGTCGTCCCCTTCTCCTCCTGCCCCCAATCCCTCCCAGCATCAGAGTCTTTTCCAATAAGTCAAATCTTCACATGAGGTGGCCAAAGTACTGGAGTTTCAGCTTTAGCATCATTCCTTCCAAAGAAATCCCAGGGCTGATCTCCTTCAGAATGGACTAGTTGGATCTCCGTGCAGTCCAAGGAACTCTCAAGAGTCTTCTCCAATACCACAGTTCCAAAGCATCAATTCTTCGGCGCTCAGCCTTCTTCACAGTCCAACTCTCACATCCATACATGACCACTGGAAAAACCATAGCCTTGACTAGACGAACCTTTGTTGGCAAAGTAATGTCTCTGCTTTTGAATATGCTATCTAGGTTGGTCATAACTTTCCTTCCAAGGAGTAAGCGTCTTTTAATTTCATGGCTGCAGTCACCATCTGCAGTGATTTTGGAGCCCAGAAAAATAAAGTCTGACACTGTTTCCACTGTTTCCCCATCTATTTCCCATGAAGTGATGGGACCGGATGCCATGATCTTCGTTTTCTGAATGTTGAGCTTTAATCCAACTTTTCCACTCTCCACTTTCACTTTCATCAAGAGGCTTTTTAGTTCCTCTTCACTTTCTGCCATAAGGGTGGTGTCATCTGCATATCTGAGGTTATTGATATTTCTCCAGGCAATC
>NW_011494743.1:4088572-4090861 GCF_000754665.1 Bison bison bison | reverse complement strand
ATCACCTCCACTAGCTTTGTTCGTAGTGATGCTTTCTAAGGCCCACTTGACTTCACATTCTAGGATGTCTGGCTCTAGGTCAGTGATCACACCATTGTGATTATCTGGGTCGTGAAGATCTTTTTTGTACAGTTCTTCTGTGTTTTCTTGCCACCTCTTCTTAATATCTTCTGCTTCTGTTAGGTCCATACCATTTCTGTCCTTTATTTCCTGGTCATTCCCTGGTCCAGTGGTTAGGAACTGGCACTTTCACTGCTGTGGCTCAGGTTCAAACCCTGGTCCGGGACTAAAGTCATGCAAACTGTGCCACAGCACAGCCAATAAATAAATAAATAATTAAAATATGGCACAAATGAACCTGTCTAAGAAACAGATTCACGGACACAGGGTACAGACGTGATTGCCAAGTGGGAGGCAGGGAGGGGAGGGGTGGAGTGGAGGCTGGGGTTAGCAGATGTAAGTTATTATATATGGAATGGATAAACAGCAAGGTCCTACTGTATAGCACAGAGAACTGTATTTAGTATCCTATGATAAAATGGATAAGAATATAAAAAGAACGATGGAAAAGGATATAAAAAAGAATATATATATATATATACAGTTTTCCCAGTAGTCATGTGTGTATGTGAGAGTTAGACTACAAAGAAAGCTGAGTGCTGAAGAATTGATGCTTTTGAACTATAGTGTTGGAGAAGACTCTTGAGAGTCCCTTGGACTGCAAGGAGATCCAACCAGTCCATCCTAAAGGAAAAATCAGTCCTGAATATTCATTGGAAGGACTGACACTGAAGCTGAAACTCCAATACTTTGGCCACCTGATGCAAAGAACTGACTCACTGGAAAAGACCCTGATGCTGGGATAGATTGAAGGCGGGAGGAGAAGGAGACAACAGAGGATGAGATGGTTGGATGGCATCACCGACTCGATGAACATGAGTTTGAGTAAGCTCCAGGAGTTGGTGATGGACAGGGAAGCCTGGTGTGCTGCAATCCATGGGGTTGCAAAGAGTTGGACATGACTGAGCAGCTGAACGGAACTGAATCACTTTGCTGTACAGCAGAAATGAACACACTGTAAATCAACTATACCTCAATAAAAAAGGTTTTTATGTTTGTATATAAGCCTGTCCATCTTTTCCTTGTGATTTCTTCCATTTTTCTCTAATCTCAGAAGACCACACATCTAATGGTTAATTTTCTGTTGGATTCAAGAACTGATAGCGATGTCTGAGCTGTTTAGTCCTTTTTTAATTACAAAGGAGAAAAGGGAATTACTTCCTTTACTTTTTTCTTTTCTTGTTTCCATGTATTTTGACTTTCCTTGACTTACTTTTTTAGTACCTTGAAATATGCTCATTGAAGATGGGGGCTCATTGGAGAAGGGGGCTATAGGAGGAAATGGGTATATGTATACACATTATAAAAAGTCTGGAAGAGTAAGAAACAAAACATATTAACTGATTTTTTTTTCTGATGGGAGCAGGACTGGGATGGATTTTGGTTGTGCCTGCCCAGCACTGCTATTCCTTTGGGCAATATAGCCGTCTTCACTCCTTGTGGCTCTGGTGGGGTTGCCCATGACAGTACATTTACCCTTTATAATACCTTAATCCTCTGCCAACAGATACAGGGGTAAAGGCATAGGCGTGTCAGTTCAGCAGAGCCCATCACAGTCCTTCCCTGAGACTGATGTACGAAACCGGGTGTAGCTCCTCTTTTGCTGGGTTCAGTTGGAAAGCTGGGGCTCTCACACCATGCTTGCTGCCAGGTAGAGGAGATCACTCTGCAGAGGAAAGGAAACCGAAGTGTAAAGAAAAGACAAGGAGAGATGAGAGGAAGCAAATTCTACAAGTAGTGTGTCTCCAGTTCCAGTCTCAGACGCTGAGCCATGGTGTTCTTCCTTCTGTCTTGCTTCAGCTATGTTAAGCCCTAGGTTTCTCTCTGGTGAAGCTGGCTTAATTGGGTATTCTGTCACTTGACAAGTAAAAGAATCTAACCAGTGGAAAGGAGGTGTGGGGGAAGGAAATTGCCGCTTAGCCCCCTATTCACAGACAAATCAGGTCCCTTCTCTGAGCCTCTGTTTATACTAAGTTCACTTCAGTTCAGATCAGTCACTCAGTCGTGTCCGACTCTGCGACCCCATGAATCGCAGCATGCCAGGCCTCCCTGTCCCTCACCAACTCCCGGAGTTCACCCAGACTCACATCCATCAAGTCAGTGATGCCATCCAGCCATCTCATCCTCTGTCGTCCCCTTCTCCTCCTGCCCCCAATCCCTCCCAGCATC
>NW_011494743.1:4075275-4088441 GCF_000754665.1 Bison bison bison | reverse complement strand
CAGGCATCATTCCTTCCAAAGAAATTCCAGGGCTGATCTCCTTCAGAATGGACTGGTTGGATCTCCTTGCAGTCTAAGGGACTCTCAAGAGTCTTCTCCAACACCACAGTTCAAAAGCATCAATTCTTCGGCACTCAGCCTTCTTCTTTTATACTTCTGTTTATACTAAAGTAAAAGTAAATTTTAGCTGTCATATTTTAAATCCCAATGGTATTCCAGGCACTTCACATTCATCAGCTCATAGAATTCTCGGGAGAACTCTGAGTCAGTCATCACTATTCCCATATTCCAAATGAAGAAACTGAGACTCAGGGAGACAAAGTGTGACCCAGGTTAAGTCGTCCTAGAAACCTCAGCCATCTTCCTCTCTCACCTGTAAAATAGGCATAACAAACTGACTACCCTAGAACACAGTCTTGAGGATAAGAGAGGGACAAGCCAGTTGAAACTGACTTGGGGTTAAGCCTCATCCTCTCCCCATGGTTGAGACAGTAAAGAATCTGCCTGCAATGCGGGAGACCTGGCTTCCATCTCTGGGTGGCAAAGATCCCCTGGAGAAGGGAATGACTACCAACTTCAGTATTCTTTGGAGAATTCCATGGACAGAGGGGCCTAGCGGGCTACAGTCAAAAAGAGTCGGACACGACTGACTGAGTGACTAACTCCCCATTTCCACATGGAAAAAGCACAACTCCCCATTTCCACATGGAAAAAGTGGGAATTCAAAAGTTGGGGGCAGTACTCGGTCGTGATGGAGGTGGAGTCGGGGGCCTTCAGGCTGGCTCCTCTGGGTGGCTCCAGTCCAGGCCCACCCCTACTTCCTGGGAGTTGCTCCTCCCCGCCCCACCATCTTCCCAAGGAAGGCCTGGCACAAGATGACGTCAGTCAGGTCCTTTGGCCCCCAGCCTGCCGGCCCGGAGCGGTTTCGGGCTTCCCCTCCCCAATCTGGCCCTGATCCACGGGCCCCAGGCGCCGGCCCCGTCACGTGATCCTCTTTGGCCGACTTCCCCCAGGATCCTGATTTAACTCTCCCTCCTCCCGCTTCCCTCCCCGCCCCAGGCCCTTCGGGCACCACACCTGTTCTGCCTGGCAGGTGTAGGGAATTAGAGCATCTGCTCTTCCTCAGAGAAGGACCTTTTAGTTTTCCCGCCAGTAGAATTTGGCCCCCACCCTACGATTGCCTCTATTCCCTTCATTGCTTACTTTTGCGTTGGCCTTTCCCTACGGCCCCATTCCTCCACCCCCATCAGTCTCCAAAGCCCTTCCCAGGGACTAATTCCCGGGGCGGGGTGGGGAGGGGAGGTGGACAGAGCTCAACCCTAAGGAAGCTCACAGAACTGGTCTGAAAGAAACTTCTAGAGATAGGGTGAAAAAGGTCAGCTTCCGGCATCGGACAGACTTGGGTTCGAATTCAACTCTGCTTCTGACCAATTGCTGATTCTGAACCCTTCGTCTCTCTATGCCTCAGTGGTTCCTTTTGCGAAACGGGGACCCCGGCGGGAAACGAAAGATAGAACGAGTCCAGCGAATGCTCTGACTGAACAGAGGGGTTCCTCCGCGCACCCACCCCGCCCCGGGCGCCCCTTCCCCAGCCCCGGAGCGGGGCCTCACCTCCCCAGTCCCTCCGCCGCAGGCTCCTCCTCCACTGACATCAGAGCCGCAGGCGGGCGGAGGGAGCCAGAGGAGCCCGAACCGAGCCCCAGCGAGAGAGCGGGCTGGCGGGCCAGGAGCGCAGCAGCGGCGGACGGCGGCCGGAGCTCGGCCCCAGCCAAGTCGGGCCTCCCAGCCAGCCCCGCGGCGGGGCAGCCGCAGGTACCGCCCGGGAGCCGCCCCGCCCACGACCCTGGGCGCAGGAGGGCGGCGGGACCCCCCATCCGCTAGGTACCCTCTCCCAAAGATGGGAGGGGGTGCCTGGGCGTGCTGGACTCTACTTGAGCAGGGTAGGGCCTTTCTCCCCCAGCTCTGCCCCAGGCCCAGCAGGTGCCAGGTGGCCAGTGGGAAACTGAGTGGGTAAAAGAGGAAGGTGAGGAGGGATGTGTGTGTATGTGTCTGCCTTCAGCTGGGCCTGAGTGTGGAAGGACTGGGCATTTGGAGGTATAGCTGTGTGGCGGCCGTATTGAGGTGTGCGAATGTCTTAGCACAGGCAAGTGGATCAAATGTGAAGTTGCAGGTATGTTGGTGTGTAAGGGTATCCGTCTGGGTGGCGATGTCTGGGAATCCGTGTTTTTGTTGCAGACTGTATCCAAGTGTGTGTGCTGGGGTCTGGCTCAAAGGGTAGTAAGTCAGAGTTGGGGGGTATATAGTTGTGTCCTGAGGATGTTTGGAGTTAGATATAAGGATTTGGAGTTTAAGAGCTTCTAGGGTGTATAGGAGGGCTTCTGTGGTGGCTTAGTGGTAAAGAATTCACCTGCCAAGCAGGAGACACAGGATCGATCCCTGGGTGGGAAAGATCCCCTGGAGAAGGAAATGGCAACCCACTCAAGTATTCTTGGATGGGAAATCCCATGGAGAGAGGAGCCGGGTGGGCTACAGTCCATGGGGTCACAAGAGTCAGACATGATTTGAGCCACTGAACAGGGTGTGCAGGAGCTGCAGGGTGACAGGTGTGAGGAATCCAGGATGTCTGGTACACAGGTGAGGTAGGTGTGTGTGTGTGTATCTGTTCTGTCTAGGTGTCATCTTGTCCTGGTGTGTGTGGATTTGTTTTGGGGTGTGGGAGAGATGTCTGGGTGTGAGGGTGTCTGGGGGGTGAGTTGATGTGGGCTGATGTCTGGGTGTACATGTGAGATCAGAGACTCATCTGGAGATGGAGTGTGCAGATCTGGGGGCAGGCGTCTGGTTTCAGGGTTGTGTGTGGGTCTTGGTGCAGGGATATGTATGGAACTGTGAGTTTGTTTGTTTTTTTTTTTTTGCCAGGCCCCAGATGGATTTTAAAATTCTGCCCTCTGGAGCTTACCATCAATTCTCTTTTCCTAGAAGTTTCTGCCCCTGGGATGGGTGGTCAGGCCTCCCAGGAACAAAGTCCCATCCAAAGAGTGGATTCTCACGCCATGGGCTCTAGTTAGGGCACCTTCCCCCCTTTTTCCAGCAGAAGAAACAGAGAAGGAAAGTGCCCTCCCTGAGGTCACACAGCACACTGGGCTGTGTTTTGACCTCCCTTTCCGTGGGCTTATGATGGCATTGAGAGGCTGTGTTTTCTGGATGGGTCCTAGTCTGGCTGCAGTGCCCTCCAAGGCCTTTGCTTTCAGCAAGCTTAGCTGGGGCCTCATTGGGCAGCTATCCATCTCCAACCAAATTGTATCCATCTCCAACTTCAGCTCCCCATTCCCCATCTGATAACTGGGGAGAGAGTGCTCACCTGCTACTGCTGGTTGCGACAGAGGGCTCAACAGAGTAAAAGTATAGGCTGGATCAGGGTGAGATGAAGCCAGTAGGGGACAGGTTGGCGGGGGGGACCCTTTCTCAAGCTGCTGGGACCCAAATGGGGAGTCAGGACTGAGAGGGGTAACAGGAGGCCTGGGCAGTTCCAGCTGTGCCTGCTGTTGCTGTGGTAACAGTGCAGAAGGAGCTATTTAAAAACGTGGCTGAGATATTGCTGGAAGCCCAGGCTGCCGGAAACCTGATTTCCGAGAGGCTTGGCAAGGGAGGAGGAGGAGGGAGAGGAGACACCCCAGCGATTCCCAGGGTCGGGCAGCAGCATCGCTGGTTCTGGGGACAGGGTGATTCTCTGGGGCTGTGTGTTTCTACAGATTGTTCTGGGGTCTTCTTTGCTGTCCTCCTAGAGTTCAGTGTCCCCTCGTGTGTTTGGATTTAGAGAGGGAGAAATTGGGAGGTGAGCTGAATGAATGAATGAGTGACTTTATTGAATAAAGAATTTTGCTGCCACCTGAAGGATTTTCCTCTAGGCTTAAGGATATAATGAATGGATGTTGCTGAATGAACAAATGGCCTGTGAATGAATGTTGGATGATTTTGTCAAATGAATGAATCAAGGATGAATAAATGCATGCTCAGTGGGGCCCTCACTAAGTTCCCACAAGGAAGTCTGAGCCCTGCTGAGTCTTCTTCCATTCCCTTTCCCAGGAGCCCTGGCTGTGGCCAGGGGGCAGTGGGCCATGCCGGGGGCAGTGGAACGCCCCAGCTGGAAGCAGGCAGAGGACATTAGAGACATTTACGACTTCCGAGATGTTCTGGGAACGTGAGTCTCCGTGGCAGGAGAGAAGGGGGAGCTGTCCCTGAGCTGGGGGGGGAGGGTGGGGAGGGTCCTCACTCGTGGGCCTGGCTGGCTGGGGAGGCTGGGTCCAGGGTGGTGCTTCCTCTGGCCAGTTGATCACTGCTTCCTGTTTCCTACATCCCAGGCCCTGTCGTGGCCTTGTATGGCCCGAGTGGCCGGGAGTTTTCACTTCTGGCTGACAGGGGGTGGAACAGAGGCTGCTCTTGCTCTGGGTTCCTGTGACAAGAAGAAAGTAGGCGAGAATGAAGGAGCCAGTTTTTTAAACTGACTGCCAAGAACTGGGGGTTCTGGCCTAGGTTTTGGAACTGAAGCTGGGCATGGCTCTGTTCTCCATGGTGAGAATCCAGAAATAACTCAAACCTGATCTCTGCCCCTCAAGTTGATCCCAAACATGTGAGGGAGACAGACCCACGGAAAATGACAACCGGGCGTGTATGGTGCTCTAGCTAATTTCGCGAATGAGGACTTTGTTGAGCCCAGAGAGCAGCGGCTTCTGTATGGGGAATAACTTTCTGGAGAAGGGGGCATTAGAGCTGGGGATTGAAGGATGGGCAGGAGAGTACTTGTCAGACGGGGAGAAGGCATTCTAGGCAGGAGGAATAGCATAAACAAAGGCTCAGAGATATGTTATGTGTGGAAAGAGACAGAGTCTGGTAGAGCTTATAATCAGAGGCTGGGGAGAAGAGTGGAAGACACTGAGGAAAGAGAGGAACAGGTCAGGTAAGGCCTCGAAGCCAAGCTATAGAGGCTGGAAGTAATCTCATGAGCCACAGGATAACATTTAAGACTTTTTGGCAGATGTGCAATTCAGGATGGTCATTCTGGCCACGGTATAGAGGGTACATTGAAGAGGGACAAGACTGGAAGCCAGCAATGGGCTATCATAGTCACTAGTTAGTCTGATGATTGAGATTTCACCATGAGATGCTGTTCATTGACTATGACTTATGATCCCAGGAAAAGCAAATAGTTCTAGAGAGCACTAGTCAACACTCATTCCTTAACCAGTGAACTTTAGTGAAAATGAGTATGCTCCTTTCTAAGACTGTTCGAAAGCACTGCTTCTCCAGTGAGCATACATATCACTGGTTGTTCAGTTTCTAAGTCATGTCTGATTCTTTGTGACCCTATGGACTGTATGTAGCCTGCCAGGCTCCTCTGTCCTCCACTATCTCCTGGAGTTTGCTCAAATTCACCTCCATTGAGTTGGTGATGTTGTCGAACCATCTCATCCTCCACTGCCCCCTTCTCCTTTTGCCTTCAATCCTTTCCCAGCATCAGGGTCTTTTCCAGTGAGTTGGCTCTTCGCATTAGGTGGCCTAAGTATTGGATCTGGTTAAAATGCAGCTTCTGATTTTAGTAGGTCTAAGGTGGGGCCCAAGATTCCACAGTTCTGAAGAGCTACCAAGTGATGCTGATGTTCTTCATGGTTCTAAAGGGTGTTAAATAAGCCATGACTCAAATTGGCTTTTGCAGAAAAAGGAATGAATCAGTCATGCACATAATCAAAAAGCCTAGGGGGTAAACTTCAGGTATGGGATACAGGGGCTCACATGATGTTATTAGGAAACTGTCTTTGTTTCTCAGCTCTGATTTCTTTTGTGTTGGCTTCATTCTCAAGCAGGCTCTCCCCAAGTGGTGGCAAAGATGACCACCATTAGCTCCAGGCTTACATCCTACCAACTTAGCAGGAAAGAACACCTCATTCTCAAAGTGCCAGTAACCTGGCTTACATCACAGGACCCAGTTACCGTGGCCAGGGGATAGACGACTCTTATTGGCTAGGCTGGGGCACCTCTGGCACCAAAGAGGTGAATGGGTGATAGAGGGAGGCTCATTCCACTTCCTTGTCCTGGGGATGGTCATGTAACCCATAGTGGGATGGAGGAGAGGCTGGAGGGAAGCTGAGGTTCTGGTTCTCCATCTCATGAATCCCCTCTCCCTGCAGAGGAGCCTTCTCTGAGGTCATCCTGGCAGAAGATAAGAGGACTCAGAAGATGGTGGCCATCAAATGTATCGCCAAGAAGGCTCTGGAGGGCAAGGAGGGCAGCATGGAGAATGAGATTGCTGTCCTACACAAGTGCGTGGAGCAGATTCTGTCCCTGCTCTGGGTCAACCCTGCCTTGACCTGTCCCATGCCCCTCCTGTCTCTGCTTTGGGCAAATCACCTAACCTCTCTGAGCCTCAAACTGCTCATTTGTAAATGGGGGTAATTATCTCCACTTGGTAGGATGTGGGGAGCATCAGACATCCTTTACTTCAAGTGCCTGGCACGAGAGCAAACATGACTGATGTGATTAAGATGCCACTGCTTCTTTACAATGGTTTAATGTCCAGTCATATCTAAAGGTCAATCCTTGAACATGTCTTGAACCCATGTACCTCTGCTGATGCTATCTCTAGACCTACCTCAAGTTGCCCTACGTATTACACCACCTCACAAGTTTAAAAACACCCATCTGCTGATACCCTGACAACAACGAGATGGTCTCTGAACTGCTAATGCTGATGGGAAACCTGCTGTTCTCACTGGAAAGCTCATATAGAATCTCCACTTCCAGCCTCCCACCTGAGCTTTCCCATCACCCTGAGCAGGGACGAAATAATCATTTCTACCACTGGGTCGGGAATACTGAGGCCCAGAGAGGACAAAGGACTTGCCTAAGGTCACACAGCAAGTCTGTGGCAGAGCCAAGCCTTCCATCAAACTCACTCGCCATCACTGGTTCATTTCTGGAGTGTTTAATGTGTGCCAGGCACTGTGCCAAGATTCTTCCCTGCATTTCTTCACGTGATCCTCACCTCAATACTTGGAGGGAAGTACTATCACTGGCTTCATGTTACAGATTTAAAAAAACAGGCCCGGAGAGGTTATACTCAATTCAATGAATATTAGTGAGCACTCAGTCTGCACCAGGTGTGGAGGCACAGTGGTCAGCAAGATAAAGCTGCTGGTCTTGTAGAGATGATATGCTGGTGGGAGAGGCTGGCAAATTTATAAACCCAGACAAGTGTTAAAATCCTATAGCAGTCAGCACTGTGAGGTGAGAAGACATGCCCTCAACAGCATGTGGCAGAGGCAGATGAGGACTCAGGTCTGTGCAATGCCAGAGCCCAGTGTTAACCTCCGTGACACTATAACACATCATGGTAAAGCAGCTGTTCCCTTTGGGACCCAGATCTTTGGCTCATCCTACCCAGGTTTGCAGGCAGTGGCTCCTTAAGATGAGGGTAGGGAGGTGGCTGAACTGTCCTCGACTCTGAACCACCTCATTTCTCCTTTCAGGATCAAGCACCCCAACATCGTAGCCCTGGATGACATCTACGAGAGTGGGGGACACCTCTATCTCATCATGCAGCTGTGAGTGGCCCTGTGTCAACCCCTTTCTCACACCCGTCCCTGCTTCCCCCTCCCTGGTCTCTCTGCATCCACTGCTGTCTTGGCCAGACTGCCCTGTCCCTGGCTGCAGGGTGTCAGGCGGTGAGCTGTTTGACCGAATTGTGGAAAAAGGCTTCTACACGGAACGGGATGCCAGCCGCCTCATCTTCCAGGTCCTGGATGCCGTCAAGTACCTGCATGACCTGGGCATCGTACACCGAGACCTCAAGGTGGGTGTGTGGGAAGCTAGGGCATCCAAGGGTGGGGCCTCCGCAAACTCCCCACTGTGACCTTGGGTACCTCTTACCCCCTTGCTGAGCCTTGCCTTTCTGTCTGACCTTGTAAGCCCTAAACTGCTTCCTCCCCATTCCAGTTCTGAAACTCGAACACAAAGGTGATTATCCCAGTAACATCTTAGGTTTTTTCTGATAATAAAACTCCCACTTGCTCTTTGTAGAAAACTTGGATGACAGCAAAACACAAAGAAGACAGCCAGAAATCCCCAAAGCCCTCCACCTCAGAGATGATGATGAGGCGCATGTTTGGTGGTCCATCACCCTCTGCTGTAGGAGGAGAGCACCAGGGTGAAATAGAGCTGACTCTGAATTCTGGCCTAGCCACTCCCTGACTATAGATCCCCAACTGCAAGTCACTTTGCCTCTCAAGGCATCCGTTTACTCATCTGTAAAGAGGGATTATTCACAGTGGCCTGGCAGGGATGTGGTAAGGATGAACTGAAATGAAGCACAGCACAGGATCTGGCACACAGTAGGTGCTCAAAAATTCTTCAGGGCTTCACAATACACACCTGAGGTTTATAGGAAATTCCGCCCCCATACCCTGAGGTCCTTGTCCTTTTGGGAACTTCTGACTTCCTTGAGAACTGCTTGAGTTTCTTGTGCCTCCAACCAAGATGGCAGCTGTAAAACTACAGTAGCTTTGGGGAAGTGGGGCTCATTGGGGTGTTTGCAGAGGCAGAAGCTTCTGCTAGCCTCTGGCTATTTCCAATTCTCCTTTCCCTCCCTCCCGCCCTCCAAGCCAGAGAATCTGCTGTACTACAGCCTGGATGAAGACTCTAAGATCATGATCTCCGACTTTGGCCTCTCCAAGATGGAAGACCCCAGCAGTGTGCTCTCCACGGCCTGTGGGACCCCAGGATACGTGGGTGCGGAGGGCCCTGGTCTGGAGCTGTGGGCAGGGAAGAAGTGGGAGCTGCAGGGCAGAGATTTGTCAACACCATGTCCCATTCCCTCCACAGCCCCTGAAGTGCTGGCCCAGAAGCCCTACAGCAAGGCTGTGGATTGCTGGTCCATTGGGGTCATCGCCTATATCCTGTGAGTGGGGGCCTGGCTGTTACAGATGTGACTCCAGACTTCTCCTCTCCCCTACTTTGCTCTCTTCTTCCTCTGTGCTATTTCTTCCTTCCTGCCATCCATATTTATCTCTACCAGTTAATGACTGTATTATTTCACTCAATAGAGACTATGTTTCTGGCCACTGTGGCCAAGCACTGGGGATTTAGCAGAGGATAAAAACGACAAAGTGCTTGCCCTCAGGGAGCAGACATGCTAGTAGTAGGGGACACAGGAAATAAACAAGTAAATAAACCTGTACAATAATGGCAGGTAGTGAGACATGTATGAAGAAAAATCAAGCAGGGTAGGGAGATGGGATGGATGCTGTTTTAGATAAGCAGGTCAGGAGCCTCTCTGAGGAGGTGGCACATGAGTGGCATCCAGCATGAAGTGAGGGAGCCAGACACTCAAAAGTGTTCGGGGAGAGTGACTTAGAGCACAGAGCAAGCGCAAAGGCCCTGAGGAAGGACAGATGGTGGCACAATACGGAATTGAATGCTGGTGGAGTCGGACAGGAGTGAGCAAGGCAGAGAGCTAGATTTCCCCACTTTGTAGAAGGGGAACTCCTTCCTGGGGGTCCTGTCTGAACCTCAGCATCGCACCAAAGCTGCATCTGGGAGCCAGTGTGTACACTGACGGTAGAAATGAGAATGAGTTTCTCCCTGCCCAGGCTCTGTGGTTATCCTCCCTTCTATGACGAGAATGATGCCAAACTCTTTGAACAGATTTTGAAAGCCGAGTACGAGTTTGACTCTCCTTACTGGGACGACATCTCTGACTCTGGTATTTGGGGCTTTCCTTTCTTCCCCTGATCCTACCTCCAGTCCCTGCTTCATCTGCTTGGGTTGGGGGTGGGGGAAGTTCTCCTCACTTCACCAGGTTCCCCAGCCCCAGATTAAGCACTGTCTTTAGACCAGACACCTCACCCTGGGTGCTTTTCTCTGCCTGGCCCCTGGTCAGACATAGTATATTTCAGACTACCTCCCCACACTGACTTCCTAGTACCTAAAACAACACCATTAATGTTTTCATCTGTCCTTTTGTGCCTCCAGTTAGGCGGCAAAGCTTGTGAAGGCATTATTGATCATTTACATGTCAGTGTGAATCTTCTCTAAGAACAAGTTATTATTAAGGGAGAAAGCTGGAGAGCTAGGTTGGGTCGGGGGGCTTAGAGAAAGAGTACAGGTGGGGTGGGGCAGTGCATGGACAGATCTGGCTTTGATGCCAGGTGAGACCTGAGGGGGTGGGTTCTATCTTGGGGGTGTTCTCAGGCACCACCATGCTGTCTTTGCTCTTGTCTGGGGGGCTCAGCCAAAGACTTCATCCGGCACTTGATGGAGAAGGATCCAGAGAAGAGGTTCACCTGTGAGCAGGCCTTGCAGCACCCCTGGTGAGAGCTCCCACAAGCCTCGGGCTACGATGGGGTCTGGGGCCCCTAGGCCTGCCTCTCCCTTCACCGACAGCCCTCTATACACACCTATCCTAGGATTGCAGGAGATACTGCCCTAGATAAGAATATTCACCAGTCGGTGAGTGAGCAGATCAAGAAGAACTTCGCCAAAAGCAAGTGGAAGGTGAGCCCACGACCCCCATCTAGCCTCCAGCTCACACCAAGTGGGGCACACAGTAAATGCTCAGGGATGCGTACTGAAGGGTCTCATTCATTCATGCAATGCTGTGACACCCACTGTATTCCAGTGATGGTCTCTGATCTTCAAGACTAGAGGTATAACAGTGTATGCTTTTCAAGGAGACATAATCCAAGTTATGGGGTCCTGGAAGGGGCCTAAAGTGGTCATGGCCTGACAGACTGGTCAGGCCTGAGAGCCAAGTAGGAATTAGCCTAGCACAGCAGGATAAGGTCTGACGCAGAGGGAACTAGGGTGCAAAGGGCCAGGAGAAGAGAGTACAGCCGTTTGGGCAGTGCCTGGCAGGACTGAAGGGGCTGCAGGAAGGAAACCAGGCTGAAGACAGGTCGGGGCCAGGCTGCCTGGCGGCTTGGGTCCCACAGTAGAGGGCTGACTTGATGCTGAGGAGCTCCGGAAGGATTTTCAGCTGAAACTTGACCTTTACAAGGGGCTCTCAAGATGCTGAAAGGCAGAGTGAAGGCTGGGAGGCCCTCTAGGGGACTGTGGCAGAGATGTGGTCAGGAGACAGTGAGGGCTTGAATCAGAATAGTGACAGTGGGAACAGAGGACACTGGACCAGGAGTTGTTTGGGAGGCAGAACTGACAAGAAGTGATGTTAGAATGGATACTGGAAGAGAGAGGAGGAGATGTCCAGGGCTCACCCAAGATTTTGGTTGGGGACAAGCTGGGTGATGGTACCATCACTTAGATGGAGATCCTGGGGCCAGAAACTTGTTTTTGGGGAGGTTTTGATTTAGGACATGGTAAATTCGAGGGACATTTCAGTGGACAGGTTGAGTAGAGAATGATACACACACAGTTGCACAAGGCATTTAACCTCTCTGTGCCTGTTTTCCTCCTTTAACAAGGCTGAAATAGTGCCCACCTCAAAGACTTTCAGGAAGATTAAATGATCTATTACGATAAGTACACACAATGCTATACAAAGTGTTTACTATTATGTGAATGTGAATTATATGAGAAATTATACATGTCTACATATATTATATACATGTGTGTGTATGTGTGTTTAACTGTATAATATGACTGAACATAATTTAATGAAGTCTTGTAGAGGTTTCAGGGAGTTTTGGGGATCAACCAATATCACTTGAATGAAATAACAGAACTGCTATTAAGAATTCTACTGCCAGACCCTGCCCCACGATCTCCTACTCTCTCAAAAGTCCCTTCTGCCTTTCTCCACAGCAAGCCTTCAATGCTACAGCCGTGGTGCGGCACATGAGGAAGCTACAGCTGGGCACCAGCCAGGAGGGGCAGGGACAGACAGCGAGTCGTGGGGAGCTCCTGGCACCAGCAGCAGGGGGTGAGAACAGGGCTCTGTGCCAGGGCATGGGAGGTCCGTGGAGAGCGGCCCAGGCTGGAGTGGAGAGTCTGCTCCTGTGATCAGCTCTGCTCTGTCTTCCTATGTAGGGCCAGTGGCTGGCTGCTGCTGTCGCGACTGCTGTGTGGAGCCCAGCCCGAAACTGTCCCCCTCTCTGCACCCCCAGCTCTAGGGGCCTGGATCCAGGGTCAGGATCTGCTATGCAGGAAGGGTTGGGGATGGCCTACTCCCCCTCCCTCCCTGAACTGGGGAGGTACCCTGCCCCACTCCCTCCACACCCCTTTCTGTATCACCCCTCCACTGCATTTTCCATACAAATATTTCTATTTTATTGTTCCTTCTTATAATAAAGGGAAGAGATTAAACCCACAGGCAGCTCTGTCTCCTCAGACAACCTATACCCAACATGGTTGTGCAAACTGCTTGATTTGAGGGTGCCTGGTCCTTGAGGTAGCTGCAGGAAGTCCCCTTTCCAACATGAGACTGGATGGGGGAGAGTAGGAGGGAGCAGTAGGGAGGGGTGTTTGGGGAATCCCTTTTTCCATGCCCCCACCTAGCCTTCCGGCCCTGTGCACCTCTTTCTGCGCTTTGCTGGTGGCTCCTGAGCTTGCTGGAGTTGGCGCAAGTCAGCACTGAACAGCACCTGGGGCAAGAGGGGAGGGAGTCTGAGTGGGGAGAGGGCACATTGCAGTCAGGACTGGTGGGGCAGTGTGGGGAGCTGGAAGGGCTCATGGGTGGCAGGGCTGGGGTGGATAGAGAGTCCTTTAGGCTCAAATGGGACAGCAATGGAGGTAGAAGAAAATAGGTCAGGGCCAGGGAGAAGTCCTATGGGGTCTGGGCTGGAGATGGAGGGGAAGCCTAGGTACACTCACTGCTTGGGCCCAGCCAGCATAAGGTCCCCACAGGTTCCGGAAAAAGTTACCTAAACCAAAAAAAAAAAAAAATTACCTAAACCAGAAGTGGTGAGGTGACGTTAAATGGCCCCTTGTGCTCCCTGTCCACAAGGGTGGGGTTTTAGGGAGAGGTGTATTTCTACCACCTCAGCCCACACATCCCAGCCCTGACATCCCACTCTCTCTCCTTACCCAGTTCCTTGTTGGCCTGGGGGCTCGGGCCCTTGGCCTGGCTGGTGGTGGGGCGCCAGCTGTAGTCACGTTGGGCAATCTGCCACACATGGACGTCCACGGGCACAGCCTGGGGTTTGTCTAGCGCCATCAGGCAGATG
>NW_011494743.1:4053200-4075175 GCF_000754665.1 Bison bison bison | reverse complement strand
GTCAGCCACCTTTGACAGAGAGTAAGCCACAGAGGAATGGCAGGGTCTAGTCAGCAACCTGCTTCTAGTTCCAAAGCCAGATGCTTCCTTCTCCACTCTGAGGACACTCTTACTGTATTTTCTATTAATAATTTAAAAAACAGCTGTGACGAGAGTGCTACTGGGTAAACATCTTATGTGTGCCAGTTTCATCATAACCTGAAAAGAAGGTTTATTGTAGACAAGAAAACAGGTCCTGAAGGTGAAGTGATTTGGCTGAAGTTACACAGATAGGGAGACTCAGAATCAAGATTTAATGTTAGGCTAGAGTTCAGAGCCCATTAAAAAGGGTAATTTAAATAAAAACTCATTTTTAAAGTACAGAGAAATATAAAAAAGAAAACAATAAATACCAAATTCCCAGTCATCTTTCTGATACCTAACCATTCTTGATATTGAACAAGAGGTCTATTATCCTTTAATAAAAAAAATTTTTAAATTCTGTAAAGCAATTATCCTTTAATAAGAAAATTTTTTAAAAAGTTCTGTAAGTGTATATAATTTTAAGGGAAGAACAAAATGAAAAGTGGAAGGCTTCCCTGGTGATCCAGTGGTTAAGACTCTGAGCTCCCAATCCAGGGGGAATGGGTTCAATCCTGGTCAGGGAATTAAGATCTTGCATGTCACATTGACAGTGTTTTAAAAAAAAAAAAGTTGGAAACATCTTATTTGTCTTCCCAAAGGTAACCACTATTGAGTTTCCTATGATTCCTTCCAGAAGTTTCTGCACACATACGGCAGTGTATGTATGTACCTGAACAAATGGTTTTTCTAAAAATGCATTCAAAGAGCAATGTCTTTTATACCCTTTCTGCATTCTACATATTCTCTAATAAAACATCTGCTGGTATCCTTTCTCCCTCCCACTCTGCCTCCAGAAGCCAAGCCCACACCCAGCTCTCTGACTGCCTTGTCTCCTCCTCTGCTATTCTCTGCATGAAAAGTGAGAGTAGCTTCTTCCTGCTTCCTTCCTTCCCTTCAACCCCGGGCCTCACCTTGGTGCCTACTCCAGGCAGGGTGCAGAGGGCCTTGTGAGCCTCCTCATAGGGGGCCTTGCGCAGCTGCTGCAGCCAGGGAAGTCCGCCCCGTTCTTCTAGGATGGCTCGGGCACTGGCACTCACAAAGCGGGCACGGTACCCCAGGCCCAGATTCCTGAGCTGAGCTTCCACCTCTGGCCCTGTGGGGGAGTGAGGAGGAGAACAGGGGTCAGACATTCTCAAATCCTTCCTGTCATCAGGCTAGTGCGTGAGCCCTGCATACGACACGTATGCTTTTCCTAAGTACCCTTCTCCTACCTTGCCGTTCTCTGGGAGACCCCAGGACACTTGCACATACAAAGGAAAGGGTTAAGCCTGGGTTCTGCCCCTCTACAAATGTTTTCTGAGCACTATGTGCTGTGCACTGGAGCAGAGATTGAGAAGGACTTGCTGTCATGGAGGAACTCCTCAGTTGAGTTCTTTAACCTTCCCAAAGGGTGTGAATTCATGAATTCACATTTATGATCTAAAATAATACACAGGGCTTCCCTGGTGGTCTAGTGGTTGAGAGTCTACCTGCCAATGCAGGGGACATGGGTTCAATCCCTGGTCCTGAAAGATCCCACATGCCGCAGAGCAACTAAACCTGTGTGCCACACTACTGAGCCTGTGCTCTAGAGCTGCAGCTACCGAAGCCCACAAGTCCTACAGGCTGTGCTCCACAAGAGAAGCCACAGCAATGAGAAGCCCAACCACCCCAATGAAGAGTAGGTCCTGCTTGTCACAACTAGAGAAAGCCCATGCACAGCAATGAAGACCCAGAGCAGACAAAGATAAATAATCTAAAAAATAAATAATAGTCATAATAACAGTAGCAGTTTCTATTATCATGCTTTTCTCAAGGACCTTGATGACAATACTACTGTTCTTCCCACTTTACAGATGAAGAAAATGAGTGCTTAGAGGAGGTTAAGTAACTCGCTCAAGAAAGGACATGACAGAGGTGGGACCTTGCACTGAGGTCTAGGACACCAAGCCGGTGCTCTTAACCCATTGCACTGCGCTACCTCATGAATGCCTTATTCATGCCTCAAACCCTTCCGGATAGAAATTGTCATTCCTATTCCACAAACAAGAGAAGCTTGGAGAAGTGAATGAATTCCCAGAGGTATTATGACTACTAAGCTGGGAGCTGAGACCCAAGACGGGTTTTCTAAGCACCCAAAACATTCTGTTTTCTCCAGCGAGGGCTGTGTCTTTGCTATGCAGGCACGAAGCACTTCCTCCAGCTTGGTTCTCACATCTGCCAACTGAGGTACTTGCCTCTGTAAATACTTCCCTCACAGCACTCCCATGAAGAACATGTGTGTTTTTGGATGCAGAATTGTTGGGTTCACAGCAGAGATAGCAATTTGAATTTGCTGCTTGCTTCATATATGCCAAACACTATGCAAGGTGAGCTATGTGCATTCCTTTACTCAACCCTCTTGAAACTCTGACAGGGCCTATTGGAGCTATTGTTATCCCATTGGAGCTATTGTTATCCCATTCAATGGATTAAGAACCTGAGGCACAGAGAGGCTACATAATGAGCTCAAGATCATATAGACAGAAGTCAAGTGCCAGAGTTGAAATTCAGACCCAGGCAGGCTATCTCTAGAACATGCATCTTAAGCCCAAACTACTGTACACTGTACACAAATGTCTTCTGATGAGCCATTGAACTCTGGGCAAAAAGCACAGACCACTGAAGTGCTGACATTTCAGGGACAAGGAAGATGACGTATAACTGGGGCTGACCAGACCAGGCAGGGTGGTTCTGGATGAGGGCAGTATTTAAAAAGGCAGGTAGCTTTGGGATGGAAGAAAGGCATCAGAGGAGAACTCAACAGGCCCTGAAAGCTGTCGTAAGGCCTGGAGGCAGGGACCCAGCTACTCACCAGCCAGGGCCTGCAAGCTGGGGAAGCCATGGTAGGTGACATCATCAAGCTGGATGAGCCGAGGTCCAAAGGTCTGGCAGAGCCGTTCCACCATGCCAGTGATGCGCGCAATGTTGTTGTTGGAGGAACAGATGAAAGAGAAAAGGCATTCGATGGGGTCCAGTTGCAGGAGTCGCACACCTGGGGACCAGAAAGGTAGGGAAATGAGAAATCACCTGCTGTTGGTAGTGACCTCTTCTTACCCTCAGATCCTAGGCTCCAAGGGGATCCTAGGGGAATGAGGGACAGCGTTGTTAAAGACAGTAACCCTGGAGCTCTCATTCTTTGTAGCATCTTGTGAGGTCCATGTTATCATCCCATTCCACAAAGAACGCACGGTGTAACCACTACGAGGTTGGGGATTTGTTTTGTTCACTGTGGTATTCCCAGTCACATAGATGATGCTCTGCAACATTTACAGAATGAACGATGTCACCAGCCCCAGATCACACAGCCAGGATTTGGCTCAATATCCCTGTCACTTCACTACGGTGGTCAGCAGGACATTAACAGTAGTAATGTCATTAACAGTAATAATAACTACTGTGTGTCAGGCACTATTCTAGGCACTTTATTTGTATTAGCTTCTTTAATCCTCATAAAATTCTGAGATAGATATAATCCCCATTTTACATATGGTGAAACCGAGTAACTTAACCAAATCACAAGCAACCCAACCTCTGCCTCAGGCTCTGTACTCACCCTTGAATTTCTGAGCCACCTCTTGAAAGTGGGGGTCCACGGAACTCCAATGGTGATACAGTGGAGCAAGGCTGACATCCAGCTGGAAGTACTGTTGCACGGCCTTTAGCTCTTCCAGTGTGGGCCTGCCAACCCCGCCCTTGTCCCCTCGGTACACAGTGCAGTAAAGATGCTCCTCAGTCTGGGTCAGGGTCCATACCTGGTCGGCCAGCACGCCACTCCAGTGCGCAGGGCTTTGCTCCCTCCACCTGCGCTTCCAGGCATATGGCAGCCCTAGCACTCAGTGCCCCTTTCTACACCCTTTGGGGCCCTCCTATCCTATAACTGCTTCACATACAAAACTAACTCACGAACTGCAAAACACAAGTGCTTTCTTTTACATCAATTATACAATGTAATCCTCGCAACAGCACCGCGCAGGCTTTTCCACCTTATAAAGGAGTTAACAAGGTCACTACTCGTGCTTCGGTCTCTTTTGTACCCTTCCTTCACCCCCAACGTTCCTTTGCACCCAGGGCCTGCGGTGCTGAGGAGCCAAGACTCAGGGTCACTCACCGGAAAGACTGTCCAGAAGCCAGAACCAGGTCCAGGCGCAGTTCAGATCGTGGACAGGGGATGGAGGCCCATAGGGCCGGGAAGGAGGCTAGAGTGCGATGCCCCATGCTACCCCGAAGAAGGGAGACCACTGACATTTCCATTCAGACCCCGCCCGGCGATGGTCCTGCCCACTCGGAAGGGGCTCTACCTGTCAAAAGACCTGGCCCCAAAGACCACGCCCCTCAAGGCCTCACCCACCAGATCCTAGCCTCTTAATTTGGATCCGCAGTTTTATTTAATTTCTCCACTCCCCGCAGGCCCTGCTCTCTCAACGCTTCTGCCCTTTCACTCTGTCTTGACCCTCCCGCCCTTCACAGCCTTTGGGCACGCAACCTAGTCCCTCAAGCTACCGGGACTTTGTGAAGCGCGCGCTAACGCGCTCTTCCGCTTTCTCTGGGGGCTGACCTCTCTCTCACCGGAAGGAGGGCTCAGGCCAGGCTGATTGGACCCAGAGGTAACCAATCCGCGGAGAGTTAGGAGGCGCCAATGAGAATCGGGCGTGGCGGCGAGTGGGCGGGCCTTTCTAGGCGCCGCAGCGGTTGGCGCGCGCTGGGCTCGGTGCCCGCTGTTGGCCTTTCCTCTGTGGGATTTGTCTGCACTCCGCACGCCGGCGCGTCCCATCCCCGCGCTCAGCGGCCAAGACGCACAGGGCGCCCTCAAGCCACAGTCCTCACCGCCTGATTTCCTCAGAGCCCTGTGATGCCTCAGGGCCTGCCCGCCCGCAGAACCAAGTGCTGTCCCCCGGCATCCTTGGGGCCTTTCTCAACGAGCCTCTTCGGGCTGATCTTCGCCTTTATCAGTCTGGCTACCCTGAACCCCCCTCACCGAGAATCGTGCCCGGATCGCAACTCCGGGCCAGCCGAAACCGAAACGTCTCTACAGCGTCTGGATCCCGAGGAATCTGCCTACTCCCTCGCTCTCTGAGTTTCTGCCCTCCAAGGGCTTGTCCCAGAGTCTCGACACCGAGCAACCTTAGGCCTCACTGACTTCCTCATCAGAGGCCTGCCTCCTGGGATTCTGCGCGGACTGCCCCATCTGGCGTCACCCGCCAATTGAAAACCCTACCGAAAGGGGCCTCTGTAGGCCCCCTCCAGGACTGCGCCCAGCGACCCAGAGAGGCCTCAGGACCACCAACTCTGTGGCCCCAGGGCACCCCCGTTGCCAGGGCCGACTGTCTAGTCCAGGGAAGATGCAGCCAAACCTCCCTCCTGGAGAAAGACACCAAAACCACAGAGACAAGAACTGTATTTGGACGGTTTCTCCCCTTCTAGCATAGTGACTCTCGGTTACTGTATCTGAATGATCAGCCAGCAGATTCCTTAAGGGACAGACTGGCAGCTGATTTATCTGTCTCTCCCACACAGTATCTAGCAGAGGGCTGGAAACCTGGTAGCATCTCAGCCCACTGCTCAGTAGTCGCAAGACCCTGGGGCTGCTTCCTGTGCTTGTCTCTTCTGTAGGACACCAGCCCTCAGACGCCTAGCACCTAAAAGGGCATTCCTCCAGTAAATGTTTCAATCAGAAGAGAAGGTGTCAAAGTGGGGAATGAATGAAGAGTCACTCTGTACTCCTGCTCAGTCCCTAGCTAAACAGGGGAAGGTCACAGCTATAGTGACTCTGAAGAAGTACTTGGACCATCCAACTGGCAGAGGACTTGAAGCATCTGCAGTTCAAGAAGGCATGGGCACTAAACTCTTCCCTTCCAGCAGTTTGGCATACTGGTTACAGAACTTGCTTTGCAGACAGGCTTTTATTCAGAGTCTAGCTCTGCAACTTCCTAGTTGTGGGAACTTAGGCAAGTTACTTAATTTTTCTAAACTTTGGTGTCTTTATGGAATTAACTATCCTATTAACTTTCCCCATAGTTATTGTAAGGGTTATACAAAAGTGTGGATCTAAAGGTGTTTCAGCACAGAGTCTACCACTCAGTGAAATACATGGGGAATGGGAGCTGTCATATTATCTTTGTCTTACAAATGCAACAGCCAGCAACCACTTGAGCCCAATTATTTCCCATCCCTGAGGGATAGAGCCTCCCTTTTCATCCCTTTGCCCTGGCAGAAGGCAAGAACCAAGAATTCCAAACAGACCATTTATTTTCTAAGAATCAATATATTTTCTTCCTTTGAAATAAATACAAACCAGTTTGAAAGGTCGGGGAATCTATGGGAAGAAGGGAAGTGGGGACAGGCCCCAGTCTTTTTTTTTTAGTACCAAATGACTCTGGCGCGACCCGGAAACGCAGTTACAAATGAGAATAATTTAAATTCTCCGCTAATTACAGTATTTACAACAGCAGGGGAGGGGGTCACCTAGTGCCCCTCTTCCGGGCTGGACAGACATCAGTCCCACTGCTAGGCTGGGCGGATGCCCGCTCACCACACCACCTCAGAGGCCTTAGGCCACTAGGCAGTTAGGGATTCTCCCGGCACGAGTAGGCAGAGGTGGTGGGATGGCCTGTTTTACACAGTGTCCTAACCTTGGCCCACCACCCTGCGCTACAATGCCGTGAGGTCTCTGGAGCTTTCTGGCCTGTGGGACCTCCCCTCTCATTGCGCAGAGCCCCCAGGGGCCCTTGGAGTGTTCTGTACAGTCCAGCTGCACTCAGGGCGGGAGGGACCTCCCCCACCCAGCTTCCCCTGAGACTGGCCCCAAGACCAGGAATGAGTCAGTGCAGAGGCCGGTGCCACTCCAGGACAGTGAGCCAAGGGGAGGAGAGAGGCGGCAGGGCACTGAAGGCTGGGCCGTGCTGGGCAGCGTCAGTCGCTGTCGCTGGTCTCGCTGCTCTGCTCGCCCTGCACCTTGCTGCGGTGCTGCAGGGCCCTGTGGTAGGCTATCTGTACTGACTTGCGGATGTTAGATTTCCGGCCCTCCAGCATCTTCTCCTTGTCAAGGTCCTGGTTCACGCCCAGAGGAACTAGCTTAGTCCTGGGTAGCCACTGCCTGTAGGATGAGACGAGGATCAAGTAAGTCATCTCTTATCTCTGGGAGGGCAACAAGCACCAGCCTCCCTTACTTGTTGCTTCCTTCTGAAACTCCTAAGTGCCCATTCTGGGCCAGGCTCTGGTGGGAGTTACAGAAATCGAGAGATGCAGTCCCTGCCCTCCAGGAACTGCTCACAGGCTAGTGATGAAAATAGCCCAGTTGACAGTCACACCAGGGGATAACCACAGGGCATTTATGAGTGCAAAAAGGAGCCCTGACCTAGCCTGAAATAGATACCTTGTCCCATGGGCTACAGGCAGACTTAACTGACATTAGATATCTTCCGCAGACAATTAACAACAACAATCGACTACGCTTGTAAGTGTGACAGAACAGGGGTTCAGAGACCCAATGATTATGTCTGCTTTATCCCCCACATCTTGTTACCATGGAGGCAGAGGTGGGAAAACTAAATCTAGAAGCCACCTTAGTCTGGGTGCAGAGCCGCCCCTACATTTTTCACAGTCACTTGTGGTCCTGTTTTCTAGCTACAGCTGTTTGTCAGCTGCTACCCACTCAGTCTCTCAGACTCTTGGTCAACACAACCCTTTTGCTCAGCGATCTAAGTCCCTCCCCCACTGATTTATGATCGCCCAGGCGGCAGTGCTGGAGTTTCCTGGCAGCCTGCCCCCAGTGGCTGGGGCTGCGTCTGTGGCTCTGAGTCACATCGACTGCTCCCCTCCTCCCTTACCAGGTTCTCTTGTTGTCAAAGAAGAGGACGAGGTAGAGATGCTCTCGGGCTTCTTGGGTCATCTGTTCCCCAAGTTTCAGCACCTCCAATGGGGGCACAGGGATGGGAACCCCATGGTGGAACATACCTTCCCGGGGCATCTTTGGATCAATGATCTAAGGGTGTAATAAGATCTTGGTTAGTTCAGTCTCCTCCTTCGCCCAGGCTTACCCTATCCAAGAATTTGGAGACTACCTCTAAAGTGGGGACAGAAAAACATAATCGTCTAACTAGGGTTGCAATCCTGACCCTCAGCTTCTTCCCATGCTGAACTATTTCAGAGCCCAAGAGGTAAAGGGAAGAGAAAGGGACAGATGGAGAAACTAATGAGGGACCTCTAAGTGACTATCTGCTAAAGACTCGTGTGCTCTGCAGCTCAGCAGAGAGTAGGAGGTCTGCTGCTTTTGAGTGTATGTCTTGGGGCTGGAAGACAAGGGGTATGACGAGAAAAGCAGAAGCCTACCAGAGCTGGGTACGATGGATACCCTCGGCATTTGGCCCACACCAGGTCCAGAGCGTCCAGGGGGGAGTCCTCATCCTCTGATAGCCAGCCAGCTCCCCGGCCCAGACTCTTCCTTACAACTTCACAGGAATGGGAGAGAGGGGACGGATCAGCAGCCAGGGGTCTGGCAAGGCCCTGACACCAGGCCCCCAGCATCCCTGGCTTTGGGCGGGCGTACTTACTGCTGTGGCCCACGCCGCGGCCAGTGCCCACGGAGTAGGCCTCATTCTCAGTGCCTGAGGTATCTTCGCTGCTGTCCTCTGGGAATGTGCCCCGAGAGAAGGAGGGCTTGCCCCGGCCTTGTTTTGAAGGCGTTGTGCTGTGGACAAAAGGGATGCTCAACTCAAGAGGAGGGCGAGAGTGGGAAATGGCATGGTGGGTGTCTTCTTTTGGCCCCTAAGGTCTAAGAATTTTGGAAAGCAGAGGCTAATTGAATAATTTCAGACTCAAGTGCCCTTAGGGATTTGGGGGTGATCTGACTGAAGTGGGCTGGATACAGCAGTAGTGATGAGTGTATGCCCTATCTTAAGGCAACAGTGGTCAGAACTGCTAGGTCTGATTTTTAAAGGGAATACAGAAACTGGGAATTTTATGTGGCACTTCTGGGTTTGTTTTTTTAAATATCATGCTGGCCAAACAAAATATGTCTGTAGGCCAAATCCAGGTCACCATGAATCAGTTTATGTACTCTGTTCTAAGTGAAAAGTGAAAGTGTTAGTTGCTCAATCATGTCCAATTCTTTGCAACCCCACGGACTGTAGTCTGCCAGGCTTCTCTGTCAATGGGATTTCCTACACAAGAATACTGGAGTGGGTTGCCATTTCCTTCTCCAGGGGATCTTTCTGACCCAGGGATAGAACCCAGGTCTCTCACATTGCAGGTGGATTCTTTACCATCTGAGCTACCAGGGAAGCCCTCTGTTCTAAAACATGAACTTAACCAAGGATGGTCCCCTCTAATTCATTATGGTGACAGTCTCATCCATTCTATTTATTTTGCAGAGAACCTTTGGTCTGAGCCCTCTTAATCTAGGTGGAGATGGCTGCCACCACACTCCCCACAGGGAAATTTGGAAGGCCATCCTGGAGGCAGGTTTAAACCAAGAGGGCTGGTACCTGGTCCGGTCAGAGGCAGCACTGCTGCTGCTACTGCTGCTGGATTCCGAGTCTGAGCTGCTCCGAGGAAGGCTGCAGTCATTACGATACACCAAGAAACTCTTCTTTACTGGCTGGTTTCCACCGCTGAAGCCATTGGCTGGTAAGTCTTGGTTGGGGGTGGTGGGGGGAAGGAAGGAATCAGTCAGTAAGATGCAGATCAGAGATCTACTGGGGGTAAGAGGGACTCAGAGCTTGGCTTTACGTTCTGTGCTGGAAAATTCCTCCAACCTCAGCCAGCAGAGCCAGCTCTGGGCAGTGTCCACCACAGCTGGCCACAGCCCTGCCCCACCCCTTGCACTTCCCTTGGCAGTTACTAGCCTTAGGACACAGTGGCTTAAAGGAGATTCCCCAAGGAGAATGAGAAGAGAAAAGGTGAAGTGATAAAATGAAGGGCACCCTGGATGGGAATCTGGTTGGGTTAGTGGCTCTGGGCTTCAGTTTCCCCATCTATAAAGTGAGGGGATTGAATGACAGGCTTCCTAAGGGCCCTTCTAGCTCTGATATATTATGGGCAAATGAAGGGCTAGGTGGGAGTTATACTGGGAAGGATGGCAGCTTCGCTCACTCTATTGGAGGGGCTGGGTGATGGTGAGGCTCACCCATTGGGGGGTCTTCTGTGGATTTATCACTGTCGCTGTCTGAACTCGAACTGGGCCGAGGGCTCCTACCCCGCTTGCGCTGACGTAGGGAGCCCATGATGGGGAGCTGGGGGGGCCCCACAGGACTGCCTCCGTGGCTGGGGGTCATCTGGCTCTCCCGGTTTTTGGGGGGCCGGCCCGGCCTCTTGGGCGGTCCAGCTGTCTTCGGGTTCTTTTTGGAGAACAGAACTGAGGTTCTCCTGCCCACCTCAAGTGCGGGGGTTGAGGACATGTTGGGACCCAGGCCTGGAGCAGAGAAAGAGAGAAGGAGAGTCGGTGAGGGGCCTGAAGTGGGAAGGGAGTCTGTCTACGGTAGACCCTGGGGATATAGGACATAACTTCAGCTAGAGTAGGGGAGATAGTTTTGGGGGCAGGGAGTTGGGAACACTGTCTCTCACACAAATAGCCAGAGAGAGGCAGCTAAGAGGCCCCTGAAGGGGGAAGGAGGGAGAAAGTGCAGCTAGCTGAGCAGGAGGGACCTCTGCCTGGGGGTCTGGCAGGGGCTGAGTGTGTGCAGCAGAGTCTCAGTCTGGCTGGCCTTGGGGTCCATCATGCCATGGGGTTCAGACCTTTGCTTGTCTCCTGGCTGCTGCTCTCCTCGGCGGCACTGTCTGTCTGCCCGTCCTTGTCACAGGCTGCTGGGTGGGGTGTCATGCCGCCCCGGCTGGAGGGGCCGTGTCGTTCAGGCCCATCCCGTCCAGTCTCCCGCTGGTGGGCAAGCTTCCTCCGCAGTGCCGTCATCTCTTTCTTGATCATCTTGGCGCGCCGAGAGCGGCCCACGCTCTGCTTGCTGGCGTTCACCTCATCCAGCCGTTCAAGCAGCAACTTGAGCTGCTCTTCCACTGGCAGGGGCTTCTGGTTCTCTAGCAGGACCAGCCGCTCTTCCTCTGCTGCAGGGGGTGGGAACAGGAGATGAGAGGTCAGTCTCAGGGCAGCCCTCTGGGCCCCGTGAACCTGGGCAGGCAACCAGAAAGTCACTCTTTTCCCTTCCACTTCTCACCAGGAGCAGCTGTAAAATAGTAGCACCGAGATGCAGAAAGGCGGGGATTGCTCTCCATTCACCCAGTCTGGCTTCGAGAGCATTCCTGGGGCTAGCGTGCCACTGCTCAGACTAGCTGCTTCCTGCCTACACTGCCTGCTCCCAGGAGGGGACTTTTGGAAAGCTGTTCATCCCTGGCATTGGCCTCTACGTGTATGTGTGACTTATCACCCACCATCTTCGGTGTGGTGTGGGGCCTCGTCTCCAGTCACGCTGGGGGGAATATGCATGCCCGTCTCAAAGTCAATGCCCATTTTTTCTGCCTGGCGCCGGGCCTGGCGGAGCACCGCGCCACCCTGCTCACGGAGCCGCACTGCTGCCCGGTAGAAGATGGTATCCTTGGCATTATACTTGAGGCAGTTGCTGACGATGAGGTTGAAGTCCTCCTCAAAATCATCAAAGTTCAGGTAGCGGTAAGCCTCCAAGTTCTGCTTCATGGTGAAAAAGTCCATAGGCTTTTTGATGTGGTCGAGGTAGTCGGGTACCTGGGAGAACACGGGAGGTGTAGCTCAGTGGAGGTATGTTCCCCATCCCCCCTGAACCCCTGTTCCTAACAACCTCCCTTGAAATGCATCCAGCAATCTCCTGCTCCTACAGTCAGAGGCAGGCATACAGCACAGGGGAAAAGAAAGCTGGATTCTAGTCTGGACTTTTCTAGTCACAAGCTGTGTGACCTTGGCAAGCCTCTTAGCCTCTCTGGGCTTTCTTTTCCTTGCTTGGAAAACAGTAATGCAATTACAGCCGAATCCTAGAGCCACATGAGGTTTTAATAAGCAAATGGCTAGGGGGAGCCTCTGGAAGTAACACCACCCTGCATTCCTATAGCTCTTTTTACTTATCAGTAAGCCATGTAAGGAGGCTGCTGCCTCAGGTCTCTCATTTTATACCTTTTAGAGAGAAGAGTCTGCCAGTCAGGACCTAGGGCTTCAGAGATGGTTCTTTAGGTGCTGAGCCTTCTAAATTCTCCGTTCTAGGGTTCAGCACCTGGAAAGTGTCTTCCTGCCCTGGGCTTATTCACTTGGCAGACTCAGTCCCTGCCTCTGGGGAAGGAGTGCAGACTGCCTCCCATTCTGGGCCCTTGAGGTACGACAGGGACAAGACAGAGTCCAGGTGATGCCTGTGGTTCCGGTTCATCCCGGAGCCCCAGAGCCACCAGCCCCTCTCTTCATGGTCCCCTCCTAGCCCCTGGCCCAGACCTGCGGCAAGGGTCCATCTGGGAGAGGAACAGAAAGAAGGTGGAGTGAGGGGAAGGGATTCTTACTTCGTCCAATTCGGTTACCTCAGACAGAGGGACCGGCTCGCTGAAGATGTTGCCTGTGTCCTTCTCTTGGAGCTGCTCCAAGGTTTTTCGAAGGAGGATGAGGAAGGGGGTCAGCTGCATCTCCATGGCGATCTGCTGGACCTTGATCTGCCACACATAAAGGCTCCATCAGCCAGGCCTAGGCTGGTCCCTTGGGGAGAGGTCTGGGGAGGTGGCTGTAGCTGGTGTGGGAACTCGCCTTCCTTCCTACCCCACACTGCTGGGTGCACTTCACTACTGTGGACTGCCCCTTCCTTGAACTCCTAGCACCAGCTACCTGCATCACATCATTCAGGAGTCCATTCATAAAACGCTCCTGTGACATTCTGCCTCTGTGGAGCCTGACAGCAAACTGAGCTCCAGGTTACCTGACTCTCAATTAGCTTTGCCGCTTCCCGGCCAGGGGACGCACACTTTTCTGGGTTTTCTGTTTTCCTGGGTCTGTTTTCTCCACTATAAAAAAAAGCTGGTCCGGGAGCACTCACCGTCTCCCTTTTGAGTTTCTCCCGCTTGCGAATCAGCTCCACCAGCAGCCGTGCTCGCTCCAGGTCATGCCGAAGCCGCTGCCAGGACTTAAGCTGTTCTTTGAGGGCCCAGTTCTTATCCTCGGAATCTCTCTGAAGAGGCAAAAGGGGGATCAGGAGATGATGAGAGAGCCAGAGGCAACGAGAGCCCAGGAAACTTGGGTCAAAGGCAGGAAAACCAAAGCTGGGAGCAGTGATCTCTTGGTAGGCTTGCCAGCTAAAGTGGAAGCTCTGCAACCCACTGTGGCTGTTGAGCCCAGTAGAGTTGGTGCTCGGTATATGCTTGTTGTGAATGAAAGGATGAACACAAGGAATAATGCATGAAGGATAATGTGTAAGGATTTCATCCTTAGCCTGATTTGAGGTCTAGTTTAAAGGAACAAACAGCCCAAGCCCTCAGGCATTGGAAACTGCAGTCACAAATCTGTTCTTGGGACCTCCCTGGTGGTCCAGTGGTTAAGACTTCATGCTTCCAGTGCAGGGAGCATGGGTTCGATCCCTGGTTGGGGAACTAAGATCCCACATGCTGGGTGGTACAGAAAAACAAGCCAATGATAAGTCTCTGTCCTCATCCCCCTGGCATTAGTTCCCAGAGCCCACAGGGAATCTGACATAGTACCCCGACTTGGTCACAGTTCCTCTGAGATTGCAGGTGGGTCTGCAGGCGACGCAGCAGCGGGACCCCATTCCGTGACTGCCTCTTCAGCGTCCAATAGCTGTGCAGCCTCTGCATGAACTGGCTCTTCCTTTGGATGGTCAGGCGGTTAGTGATTTTACTGAGCCTGGGAAACAGGAGAGCAAAGAGAGGAAAAACCTCGTGGGCCTTGATTTTCTCACAGAGAACAGGGGTCTTTGGTCCATGAGTTTCCGAGTGGGGCTGAATAGGGAATAAATCTATTGTCAAGAAGGCCTGTGACACTGGGCTAGGGCAAAGAAGAGCAAACACAGCTGGCTGTCAAGGGCACCTCAGGAGACAGGAAGCCAAGCTCCGAGTGCTAACTCTGTTCACCAGGGGGGTGAGTGAGCCTGGCCCCTAAGACTGCTTATTGTCACTGCAGCCCTGAGTACTAACTGACCCTGGGACACCCAACTTGGACTGAGTCTGGGAAGGTTTTAAGATGAAGTACTACAACATAGCAGTCAACTACTGGAAATTGTCTAGGTAGCACAAGAGTAAAAAGTAACTGATCCTCACAGCCCTCATCTGTGGCCATAACACAATTCCTTGAGCATTTCCTTCCCTCTTTTCCATTCTGTTCTCCCTTCAGAGTCAGACTGTTTCTTCCACTGTGGCTGGTGGCTACTCCATTGTCTTACTTCCTAACTTACACCACCCCAGCAATATGGAGGGCAGTTTCAAATACACCTGCCAAGTTGGCCAG
The DNA here is from genome assembly GCF_000754665.1 of Bison bison bison. Taxonomy (NCBI): domain Eukaryota; kingdom Metazoa; phylum Chordata; class Mammalia; order Artiodactyla; family Bovidae; genus Bison; species Bison bison. The sequence goes on along the minus strand of NW_011494743.1, from coordinate 4,060,624 downwards.
AGAAGAGCTGAAGTCTCTGGTTCCTAACGTAAAAGTCAGGTGACCTGCTAGAGCTAATCTCTTTTGATATTAAAAACCATCACCACCTCTAGGTAGCTCCTGATAGGAAGAAGAAAACCCAAGCCTGTCACTCCACTCAGGGGACTGTCAGTCTCCAACAGGGCTTCTTCCCTCCCTGGCCCGCCCATCTGCTCCCCCGTACCTGTGTGGTGGAATGCAAGGCACAGACACCACAGGGGCCGCTGCCCGTTTCTCTGCCAGGATCTTCCGCGCCTTCTTCATCTTGATCCGGGACTTGGCCTTGGCCTTCTTGACCTTCTCTGAGCTCCAACTCTTACCCTCATCTTCCTCCTCCTCCTCATCCTCCTCGCCTTCACTGTGGGACAGGGCAGGCAGGCGGCGCGCTGAACCTGGGGGTGTGTGGATGTCGCAGTAGGCAGTCTTGCGGACGCTGAAGGAGGTGCCATTGGCCCCTGTCTCCCGCACAGGCTCCATCTTCATGTAAAGGCCAGCCTGTTGGGCACACGTCACGTGGAAGGCTGTGTAGCAGTTGGCCTTATGGCACTGGATGCAGGCCCCTGAGCCCCGCTGTTTGCAAATGTAGCAGGTCAGCTTCCAGCGTGCGGGCGGGATGTGCTCAATGCTGTCAATGGGCTCCAGGAAGACTGTGTTGGCAAAGCAGACCTCGGGGATCCAGAGGGCACACACCACATGGGCCCAGCGCCCATCATCTGTCTGCTTGAAGGCACCACCCTTGTTGGGGCACAGGGCGCAGTCCACAGCGCGGGAGGGTGACTGCAGGCAGCGGCGGCACAGCCACTGGCCCTCAGGGATGTAGGGGACACCGTAGCACTCCTGGTGCACAGCCAGGTTGCACATGTCACAGAAAAGGATGACATTGCTGTTCTGGCACTCGCCGTCATTGCAAATACAGCACACAGCATCCTCATCTACTAGAGCATTGGGGTCGCCTTTATTGTGGCTCTCAAAGTACGACTCCTTCTCCAGCCGGTCCATTAAGTACTCAAAGATCTCCTGCGGAATGGGACTCACACCCTCCGTCTTCCGCCGCTCGTTCATGATATCTAGCCAGATGTAGTCCTCCTCATCCATGTCGTACTCAACCTCCTCATCCAGCTCCTCCGCCGACTTCTCAATATACCTGCAGTGCACACAGGCAGCTCGGCATCAGAAGGTTGAGATTTCCCTCCCTTAAAGAACGTGGGTTACATCTGTGGAGCACTCACCCTGTTCCAGGCCCGTGCCTTGATGTATACGTGGTCTCATTCTAGCCTCACCTTTACTCCAGGCACCGTAAGGCCTGTCATCATTCTTGTTGTGCCGAAAAGGAAACCTAACGTTTGGGGCAGTGAATTCACCTGGGCCGGCTCTCTTGTGAGAAAGTGGAAGAGCTGGGATATGAACCCAGGCATGCCGAGCTCAAAGCTCACGTCCTAGCTGCCACACTGCCTCCTTTGAGATGCAGAGGCTCAGCAAGATCCTGAAGGGAGAAGGATGGGGCGGCTAGGACCCCTGATTGCAGTGGTCTGGGTGATGGTACAAAGAGTCGGGGGCAGGAAGGTCCTCAGTTTTCACTTGCCAATTTACATTTGTTTGAGTACCAGCCGGCTGTATCCTGAACGGAGCTGCTGTAGGTCTTCTCTCAGCTGGTGCAGCAGCAGCTCAGGGCTCCCTCAGAATCTAGGTACTCTTTGCTCTCTGGAAAGCCTTGGGAGATAACAGTCAGGATAGCTAATATTTACTGAGCATTTACTATGACCGGGCATTGTGCTAAGTTATCACAGTTATCTTCCTCACAGTCCTTGGGTCAATGTTCTTCTTGCCCTCACTTTATAGAGGAGGAAACCGGATGCTTTGGGAAGTTAAGTGCCCCACACAGGTGGTTCACACAACCAGGAAGTGGCAGAGCTAGGATTCAAACTCCACTCCACAGCACTCACTGGGCCCGCATGACTGCAGCCAGGGGCAGCTCTAGGCGCCTGGGGTACAGAGCAGGCTCCCCACTCCCCTGACGTGCACACTCCAGGTGGCCTGACTCTGCTATTGTAAAGCTATAGGGAGCAACGACGGAAAAGCACACGGCTTTGGCCTCTAACACACCTGGACACACACCTAACAGCCAGTTAGGTCCTGGCTCTGTTACTGTGGGATATCCAGGACATCCCTGCTCTTTTCTAAACTTCAGGTTTATGGATGAGAGAATCATTTTCTAAGACGTCAGGATTAAATGCAATTAATTAAAAATGAATGGGCTAAATCAAGTGGTACATAGCAGGCCCTAGATATATGTTAGTTCCTGGGCCTCCACTCTGCTCTCCACAAGGAAAGTGCGACTCTGTGAGCTGCAGCAGGCCAGGCAAGCATAGGCTCTGGAGCTATGCTCTGGGTGACAGCAGGCAAGTGAGCGAACCTCTCAGGGCCTTGGTTTCCACATGTGTAAAGTGGTGATCCTAACTTGAACCTCTTTCACACAGCTGTTGGAAACATTAGATGAGTTAATATAGGTAAAGTGCTCAGAACAGCACCTGGAGCAAGTAACTCAATAAATGTTAGCTTGATTATTAGCTTTGGTATAGCTCTGCCCGACCATGTCTTGCATTATAACTGTTTTCGTGTCTTAACCCCTGCACTACGTGGATAGAGGCAAGGACCATATCTGATTAACCACACAGAAAGAGGCAGTCAGTGTTGTTCATCTGAAAGACATTTTGAGAGTGGAAGGGAGGAGAGACTAAAGTACTGTGTCTGTCAGAAGCAGCTTCTTGCTTAGCCCTTCACCTTGTCCCCAGGGTGACTGCAACATCTTCATCCTTGAAAAAGGGTGTGGCTCAGGGCTAGTGTGAACCATCTGGCCCATTCCAGGCCTTGGCACCAGCTCTCAACCTTTTTCTGCCATGACACGCGTAACATTATGTGATGGTGCGCAGCACACTCCCACAGCACACTCAGATTACAGGCTGTGGCGCAGATAAGGTAGGCTGCATGTCATGTGCGATTCCTGACACGCCAGCTGACACTCCACCCTCCCTCTCCCCCTCAAGAAAGTTTATCAGATGGGAGCAAGAGCCAGTGCTGTTGTTAAAGAGATGACCTCGAATCTTCTCACATTTACATAAAAAGTAAATCATTTCCAAAACAGGCAGTTCTGCTAAGAGTAGTAACAAATTACATGCAACACACCTCCCAACTGATTGCAGGGGACCAGCTGAGAGCTGCTGCCTGGAGAACAGATCTGATCCACAGGAGCAAAGAGTGACTCTGAGTGGAAGGATGAAGAAAATGAGCAGGAGCTAAGCTGTGCTACCTAAGGGAGCAGAGAGTGCTGAAGAATCACGAGGGGAGAGGGCGGGCCCGAAGAGGGGTCTATGTGTTGGGAGGTGGGCATGGCAGTGAGCACTAACAGATAAGAGAGACAGTGAAAAGCCAGAAGGACATGGAGCTGGACTGGACAGATGGAAGGATGGAAGAGAGGAGGAAAAGATAGGCTGGCATGTCAACAGGGGTGAGAGGAACGAAAATCACTTGAGTTCCCCAAATTTGCTTGTAAAGAACTGAGATTTAGTACCTACTATTGCACTTTTGGTAAAAACTACCTTTCACATAAAAACCTTTCTAAGAAGTCCTTGTCGGAGATCAGGCCTTCTGATTAGCTGATACCAAAGATAGCTCCTTAACTAACTCACCCAAGTGCCCTCTTTGACTTGGATGCCAAGACTCTCAGAAAGAAGTCTCACGCTTGGTGTTTGTTCCATCCTTTAGCTTGGGTTTCTGAATGTGGTTACCACCATACTTCCCCCACTCCATTTTTTTACCTCATGTTGAAGGAATTTAGCCTTTTGACTGTGATTTTTATTAGGAGCCACTGTGACAAATTTTTGGAAGGAAGCAGATACTAAGAAACAGTTAAATCAAATAAAAGGGTTCTCAGAGGAGTATGAAACATTGGTGATGAAAACACTGCTTCTGCATGCCAAAGGATGGGTGACAGTAACTGGATAAGCAATGGGGAAATTACTTATGCAGATTTACAAACAGCTTTTAGGACTCTATGAAGTCAGTGTCCCTAGTCTTCCACATTGAGGCTAGCAGAGGAATATTATATCTGCACTGCAGATGGGGTCACTGGAACACCAAAAGCCAGACAGATGCCTTTCCCAAGGTCACGGTGATGGAGTAGAAAGGGTCAAGATCAACAGATGGGACCCTTTGATACTGTAGAAATAGTGCCACTTTGGAGTCAGAGGAATATGGGTTTGAATCCCAGTTCAGCTATCTACTGGCATGTGACTGCTCATAAGTCTGGTCCTTCTTCTGGACTGTGGTTTCCTCACCCATGAACAAAACCTACCTGAGCGAGTTGTGAGAATAAGACAAGGGAATGGCTATAAAGCGCCAGTGAGGGTCCGGCATGTGGCAGTGTACAGGAACTGCCATCACCGCTAGCTGGGGCACGTCTGCCTTGGCAGGGCCAGTGTGTTGCTGCTATGCTTTACCTCTGCCATTTCCTATCTGTTGCTTGTCACCTGTTTTTGGCTCCTAAGCCCTGCTTGACCAGTTTTCCAGAGTTGGGAGGCGGAGGTGGCCTTACCGGTAATAGGAGGTCGGCCGGGGCGGGGCATCAGGGGTATCTTGCTCCAACTCCCGGTAGACCACCTCTGGCAGCTTGGGAGTGGTGCTCGCAGAAGCATTGTGGTGGTGGTGATGGTTGGAGTCCTTGCGTTTCTCTTTGTTCTTATGCTTGCCTGACTTGGGAGTAGCGGCCGGTGTCTCAGTGTTCTCCTTATTGCTGCCGTTCTCAGGCGCCTCCTCGGGGGCCTCCTCATCCTCAGACACCACATCCAGGTTGTCAAAGATGCTGATGCGGTGCACGCGGCCGTGCAAGTCCACTTCCACCATGCGCTGGGCCTGTGCGTAACTCATCACCTCACGGCTGGGTGACTGGGATACCTCTGAGGGGCTGGGTGACTGCTTGTTGGCTGGGCGTGACTGGCGCCCCTTCTTCTTGTGCTTTCGGAGTGGAGTCTGCTGTGGGGGCGGTGGGTTGTCATGGTCATAGTGGTACAGATGGTACTCGATACCACTGTAACTCTTGTAGACCTTGCGGCAGGTCTCCACGGGGCACTCATAGGGTGGCTTAGTTGCCCGCAGGTTGTGGCAGAAAGTCTTCACGTCAAAGTCCACCCCCATGCTGTCACATCTAGAATGTACAGATCAGTTAGCGTAGGCCCGGGCCACCCACTCCACTCTCTCCAGCCCTCCCTCTCCCCAAGGGTCCTGGCCAGCCAACCTCTACAGCAGATCCAAATGCCATCTCCTCCACACCATGGCCATGGTCTTGGTATTATTACCTCTTGTCTGATCATCCTGCCCTATGTCTCAGTTCTAGCTTTTTCTCATATAAATGTGTCCAGAATGATCTTTCTACCAAGTAGAATTATTCATATCAGTGTTTTGATTGGAACCCTCCTGATGCCCCCCACTGATTTCAGGATAATATCCACATTCCTTATGATGACAGTCATGGTGTTCCTTTCATTCTGTGGCCTTAGTCTTCCTTTCTAGATCCTTCTTTTCACCAATTATAGCTGTATTTCTGTCTAACCAGGGCAACTTGCCATTCCCTGAATGTTACCAACTCTCATTCCCGCAAAATGATCTCTATTTAGAATGCCTTCCACCCTCCCTGATTAGTGAGCTCCTACTCATTCTTCAAAACATGGCTCAAATGTCACTTCTGTTATGATTTCTCCGTCTATCTCACAGAAAGCTGTGTTTCCACAGCATTTCATCCTCACCTCCACCACAGCACTCACCACACTGAAAGTTCTCTGTCTCCTTCCACTAGACTGGGAGCTGTACAGTGCAGACACCAGAGCCTACCCACTTCCATAGCCCCAGAACCTGGCATGCAATATTGTTTTGGCAAATGAATACATAATTTGTTGAATAATAGCTAAAAGATTAGGGACTGAGACGGATGAAGGCTAATGTCAGCCCATGCAGAAGTTTGAATCGGTGGCCAAAATGATTTGGTCCTGGACTCCAGCAGAAATAAATGGATGACAGAAAAAATCGGTGACTTTCTAAGGCCTCTGGGGTAAGCCTATGCCCTGGCTCTGGGGATGCCACCAGGCCTTAAGAGTATAAACAGGAACATGGCAGTGCAGCACACTCAGCTCCATGCTGGTCCTTAGAGCCCTCCCTTCCTTCTCTCCAGTGTTCCTGGGTGAGTGGAGACAGCAGATGGCACCAGCCCCCAGGAAGCCCAGCTTGGTCAGAGACTGCCCCAATTTCTCCAGGCCTAGCTGGATTCAACAATTTAACTATGGGCTGGGCACCATTCCAAGCAAAGCCACCCTGAGCTCCCTAACTAACAAGAGTTCTTCTCCTGTGACTTAACCCAGCCAGTGAACTGCTCCAGCCACTCTGTCCAAGCCCCAGATTGCCATTTCATTAAAACTACTTAAACTGCCCTTACTTCCTACCTGTGGCTATCTTTAAACAAACCAATCAGAAGCACAAACTCTGTTTCAATGAGTCCCTGGTGAAGGCTGCAGCTCTGCTGCCCTAGCTCCCTAAGCAGCACAGAGCCCCCGGCAAATGTTCCGCTGGGACTCAGCAGCAGATGCACAGAGAAGAGACACGGAAACTTAGACCTGAAAGTCCGTGGGGAGGGCCCCAGGCCCTGGGGTATGACGACCGCATCTGCCCAAGGCTCTCAGGGGACTGGAGGAAGTAGGGGGCGGAGGCCAGAGGGATCAGGCCAGGCCCAGGCGGTGCCCGCAGCCCTCTCCCGGATGCGGCGACGTTTCCCCTTGATCAAAGTGTACAAGTTGAACAAGGCTCTCCTCCTGCCATTGACCCAGGCAGCCCCGAAGGGATACACTGTAGCCCAGGGATGCGGGCTGGGGGCGAATGCACTGTCAGTTCTTCCGGCTGGGGTGGCCCGACCCTCGGGCCGGGCAGTTTCAGTGCGTGCCCCACGAAACTAGCCTACCCCTTCCCGGCTTGCCACTCCCGCCCTGGTCCCTGGCCCGCACTCACCGGCCACCTCGAGTCCGGGCTCATCGCCGGGGACGCCCGCCGGGGCTCCGACCCCACTTAGGGAGGCCGGCGGGGAAAGACGGGTCGGGGAGGGAGAGCCCCAATTCCGGAGACTGCAGACCACGCCACCCCGACCCCCTGCCGCCCCACGCTCTGGCCCGGCTCCCTGGGATTCCCGCGCTGACCCCTGCCGCTCCCAGTCCCGCCGGCGCCCGAGCGTCTCAATTCCGGCGGCCGCCGCCCCTTTCGAAGGCCCCTAGGTTGCCGAGTCTCGGGACCCGGCGCCACCGGAACAATGGAGGCTCCTGGAGGCAGCGCGGGGACGGCGGCGGCGGAGACGGTGGCGGCAAAGGCAGTGG
>NW_011494743.1:4051544-4053100 GCF_000754665.1 Bison bison bison | reverse complement strand
CGCAGGGTAAACCCGGCCCCGCGGCACTGCCGAGCTGCACTTTCGCCACAGATCCCCGCCCGCCCGCTGAGGCTCGAGAGTCCATTCTCTGGGATTCGGAAGGGCCCCTGGACACCTTACAGGGCTTTTCTAGCGCCTCCATCTAGAGTTGGGTTTCTGGATACAGAAGTTATGATACTCGGGATCCGGAGTTGTCGGGCCGTTTGTAGCGAATCTGCCGACACGGACGATGAGCGCGGGACTGGGCGTAAGGAGCCCGCCCTTCTCCCTTCCCCCTCTGCCTCTCCCCCCGCCTCCCTCCCTCCTGCTGGCGCCGCGGCTGCGGTAGGGACCTGGCCTTGGTCTCCGAGGAAGGCGGCGAGGCGGGGCCGGAGCTTCGGGGCGGGGCTGGGGGCAGGGCCAGGAGCAAGAGGGACGCGGACTGCAGCCTAAGGGGCACTGGGAGTTATGGGTAGTGGCGGGGCGGGGCTGGAAGAGAATAATCCAATCTATGGGGCGGGGTTTGCGGGGAGTGGGCGGGGCTATCTGTAAAGCAGGCCCCAGTAAGGAGAATAGGGACTCAACCGGGGGTGAGGGGTGGGACTAAACAGAAGAGGGGGCCTCAGAAAAGAAAGGGCGGGGCTTTGGATGGGCCTGGAACTTGGAGCTGGGCTGGGGAGAGGATAGAGCTGGGAAAAAACACGCGAGGCTGAAGGGAAAGGGCGGGGCTTGGAAAAGGTAAAAGGGCAGGGCTGGAGCAAAGGTGTGGATCTGAAAGTAGCGGCCTGTTTGGGGGCGGTGCAAAATGCTGGTTGGGTGTAAAACGGACTGTGTAAGTAAAATAAGATTCAGATGCTGGAACCTTGTAGGTAGGCGGGGAAAGGCTACATGATGTCAAAACAGCTACTTTTAATGTGACTGGGTCACTTAGTAGCCATGTGAACTTGGGCAATTTGTTAAATTCTTCCTACCTCATATTGCTTATTTGTAAAGCTGAACTCGACAACTCTATTGTCAGTTTTGGGGGGCTTTTGAGAACTTGGGTGCCAAGAAGAGTCTACTTGTAAAACAGTACTTGTTGCTTAGCCTGTCCAGTTTTGCCATCAACGGGGAGCGTGAGAGGGTCTGCCAGGGTTCTGGGGCAAAGCCTAAAACGCCTGGAAACTTCTAATTTATCTTAGTATAAAACTTGCATTCGACCCACTATAAAGTATATGTTTTCATATACAATGTCTTCCCCTAAGATCAGATCAGATCAGTCGCTCAGTCGTGTCCGACTCTTTGCAACCCCATGAATCGCAGCACGCCAGGCCTCCGAGTCCATCACCAACTCCCGGAGTTCACCCAGGCTCACGTCCATCGAGTCAATGATATCATCCAGCCATCTCATTCTCTGTCATCCCCTTCTCCTCCTGCCCCCAATCCCTCCCAGCATCAGAGTCTTTTCCAATGGGTCAACTCTTTGCATGAGGTGGCCAAAGTACTGGAGTTTCAGCTTTAGCATCATTCCTTCCAAAGAAATCCCAGGGCTGATCTCCTTCAGAATGGACTGGTTGGATCTCCTTGCAGTCCAAGGG